>NW_027453032.1:0-40732 GCF_964194025.1 Convolutriloba macropyga
ATGGTGTATTGATCTTAAAGGTTTGTCAAATTTTGGAGCAGTTAGTTATAACATAGCTTATTAACTCTTTTTTCAAACATTTCATTGAAAAAGAGCTGCCAATCCAGTCAATCTCAAAAGGATCCCATTTTTTTGTTCCAACCTATTTTCAAAACTAGGTTAATGCATGAGAGAGTTAGGCTCGTTCTTTTTTTAATTCAATTTTACATCTTCATAGGCAAATCGCAGAAAATATGGTATTGTCATATTTTATTTTCTAGTCAAGTCTTAGTTTAGTCAAGTCTTGATTCAAAAAACATGTATCCAATTCCATTAAATTGAACAGAAAAAAACACAAGAGTTTTCAATGGAAAAGGATAAAAAAGATCGACCGGGGGAGGAGGCTTCGTGAAAATCGAGGCACGGTTTTGAATTTTTAAAGCTCTATTTCGGACCTTATGTTTACCCTAGTTCCATTGAAATGATTAAACTCGCACCATGTACTGCTAAAACCGGACTCATTGACCAAAAATTTTCTGATAAATACAGAAAAAAAATGTTTTTTTTCTAAAAATAAAGAAGAAAACGTGTGGTACAATAGTACATTTTTAGTTTGAGTTCATTAATTTGGTGCAACCAATTTAGTTCAATTTCTGTTTAACTTAATTTAGTTCAATTTCCTTATTTTAATTTGTTCATTTATTCAGTTTAATTTTGAAGATCAAATCCGATGATTTCATACTTGTTAATTTGTTTATATCCTATGCATGATCTTTTGTCTGTTCACCTTGTCTCGTGATTGTCAGTTGCCGCAATTTAGTAATGTTATCTTGTGAACAATTTGTGAAGCAGTTTGTTAATCTTGCCTAATTTCATTCTTCTCAATTTCGTAATTTAAAATAGTTGACTCTCTCTCTCTTAACTAGATTTCGATCCGCCAAAGTCTAAATTCAGACGCATCAAAAATTTGGTATCTTTCGCTAAGCGAAATACCCGATAGATAGTTGAACGTGATTTCGATCCGCCAAATCAACCTAAATTTTGCAACTCAAATAATCAATATTTGAATAACAGAATAAAGCTTGAATTCGCTCCGCCAATTCACTCTTAAATTGGCCGAAATAAAGAACGCTAATTGGCACTACGAAACAATTCAAATCTACAGATTGTAAATCTGTACGACATGGCGCAGCCAGCTCGAGAATCGAGAAAAACACCGCTGTCGATAGAGCCATTTTGGGAACGACCAACCTCAGACCCACCGATCAGATGGGAGAAATGGAGAATTCAATTAAAACTAGCGATTCTCGCTCGCGAGAACATAACTATAGACACATTGCTTCAACCCAAACCGTCGACAGTTCGCCTACCAGTGGAACCGAAGTACGAAATGCCGATTGACGACACAACCGAGGAAGCAGAAAGAGAACGTAGAGTAAGAAACAACCAGCTGAAGCTACAATGGGAACTAAAGTGTCAAAAAATAACCGAAGCGGGAATACTATGTGGGGAGCGTCCTTGGAATCTGTGCGATCAGAAATGCGTGTCCCTGTTGTACCTCAGTATTGGTACTGAAGGAAGACGACTATTAACACAAAAATTCCCGCACGACAACATTTATGATTTGACTACTCTAAAACTCTGGGAAATGATGGGGATTGCCTTTATCCGCCCAAGAAACATCACATTCGATCGATTTGTGTTCTTCTCTCGGAAGCAAAAGAAGGGCGAGACTGTAGAGCAATTTTACAGCATCTTAAAAGAACTAGCTGAAAATTGTGACTTTGAAAACCGTGAAGAAGCCAGACATTTTCATCACTAACATGCTAGACGATGACATTCAGCGAGAGCTTCTAAGGGACACAGTTGAACCAGAGAGGGCACTCAGCATTGCAGTAAACATGGAAATGGGTAATCAGAATCAGCAAAGAATTTCATCTAATAACGGCGCAACTGGCAGTACGGTAAACACAGTACAACAATTCAATCGATTCCGCGGCGCGGGAGCACGAGGACCTCAATCAAGCAGAACAGTCACAAACCGTGCATCCATTGGTCAATGCCGTAGTTGTGGTCAAGTCTGGACACCTACACATCGTCAGGTTTGCCCCGCAATGGGTAAGAAAGGTAACCACTGTGGTTTGCAAAACCATTTCGCTAAAGTTTGTCGTCGAAGACTTAATTCTTCAAGAAACACTCAACAAACTAATCGCATTAACAATATAGATACGGCAGAAACATCTAATCAAAATTCTAGCCAGGAAAGTCTAAACGTCAATTATATCAATTATAATGCGCAAATCAATTCAGACTATGATTCTTCGGATGATAATTACGTTGCCACTATTGAAAATACGAGTTCCCCAAATTTGACACTGAAAAATTTAACACTAACAATTGGAAACACAAACTGCGATTTACTTCTAGACTCTGGTAGTGGTTGTACCATTATTAATATGTCACTCGCAAGAAAAATAATGCTCAGTTGCGCTCAATCACAATGGTCGGAGAAAAAACCATTAGAATTGAAGTCATTTTCGAATGATATCGTCCAACCTCTTGGTACTTTGAAAACGCCGGTAAAATGCAATGATTGGAGTATACAGAAGGCAAAAATAACAGTTGTATCCGATGGATTTAGACCAATATTAGGACGGGACCTTTTTGACCAGTTAGGTATTACAATTTCTCAGAAGCCTTGCCCGCAATCTGAAGTTAATAATATAGATCCACCTTGTGCAATCAAGAAATCAATGGCAAAGGAATTTCCTGATTTGATATCTCGAATTGGGAAATCAAAAAACCACACGGTCAATTCAAAATTTCACAAAAATTATCGAGTAATACATCAAAAAGGACGGAAAGTACCCATTCACCTCCAACCGAAAGTGAAAATTGAATTAGAAAAACTGTTAAATGAAGGACATATTGAAAAATTAAACAACTGTTCAGATCAATTTTTCATATCTCCGATTGTCATTACGGTAAAAAAAAGATAAGTCAATCAAAATAGCCCTTGATTCAAAAATCCTAAACAAAGCTATTCATAAAAACAAGTATCAAATGCCTAATATAGATTCGCTAATTCAAACGATTTTGCAAACACTGTCAACGGCGCCGCAGGAAACTGCTTATTTCACAACTCTTGATTTGCAATACGCTTATAGTCAATTAAAGCTACACAGTGATACGGTCCGCCATTGTAACTTCAATATAGTCAGTGGTGATGTGACTGGCACATATCGATTTAAAACTGGATTTTACGGGCTGACAGACATGCCGGCGGAGTTCCAAAAAGCTATTGATTGTACCCTAGCCGGTTTAGAAAATACTTTCTGTTTCCTAGATGACATTTTGATCGTTAGTAGAGGTGGAATCGAAAAACATCTTCATTTAGTACGAAAATGTCTAATAAAACTGGATCAGGAAAATTTACGCATAAATCTGGCAAAATGTCATTTCGCAAAAGAGACGATTGAATGGCTCGGTCATAATATTACGCAGTCTGGTGTAACTCCCCTTTCAAGTAAAACAGATGCAATCGGAAAATTATCGGCACCTACTAATCTTAAAAAACTTCGATCTTTTATGGGATCTGTACAACATCTTGGAAAATTTTTTCCGAATTTGTCACAATTATGTTACCCCCTCCGACCATTGCTTAAGAAAAATTCGAAATTTCTCTGGACGGAAGAGCACGATAAACAGTTTTCTTTAATAAAAGAACAAATTACGGAAACAACTGAAAATAAACATTTCAACCCGGATTTGGAAACGCGAATTAAATGTGACGCCTCGCGTAAGGGATTGGGATGTGCATTGGAGCAACGAACACCTAATGGGTGGCATACTGTAGCATTCGCGTCGCGATTTTTGAACTCTGTTGAAGACAGATATAGCATAAACGAACTAGAACTTCTGGGTGTTGTTTGGTCAGTGGAACACTTTAAGTATTACTTATACGGCAAACCCTTTACTGTGAAAACTGATCATAGAGCCCTTCTCTCTATTATGAGAGAAAACAGATCCAATAAATCATTTAATAGTAGACTGACGCGATGGGTAGATCGTTTACTACCATTTGAATTTTCGATTGATCACCTTCCGGGCACAAAAATGGGATTAGTGGATTATATATCTCGCGACCCGCATCAACAAGCTGCTAATATATCCACATACGACGAGCAATTTATTGTAGCTAAACTGGATACAATTAAGCGTAGCGCAAAACGCTTCTTATTAAATGCTGAAAATTACGTCAATTTCGCAGCGCGAAATCAATCTACAAATTGCGTCGTAAATAATCCAAATTCCACTAATAACTTATGTGGTGATTTTGCACCGCGAAATCCAGAACATTCTACAAGCACGCAAATTGACGACTCAATTAGCGAATTAACGATAAATAATTTAAATTCCATCCCCAAAATCGAAACAACTAACAATCCTCACTCGCTTTTTGCCTTAAACCGACCCACCGAACAGTAACACTCTAATCTAAATCATTTTCAACGCATCGCAACAAAAATCAAGAACGTATTTATGATGTCTCAATCACCTTCTGACGACGACACACTGATGACTGCAAAACAATCGACCCCTTCGAGAGTCCGATTTGCAGAGGCGGGGCCTTCTACTGTTCAAGCGGCACCTGTGACCCCCATTACACCTACTACAGATACAACAGCCACTTCGCCTTCGGTAGACGACTTGTACATGGATTCCTTCAATTTCGCGCTTTCAAAAATCTTCTCAAGCTCTCTCATGGCCAGCCTGACAACAAAGGACGCGATCTTGAAAGAGATTCGCGACTGCATTTTGACGTCCAATGAAGACAGATGCAGACAAATCTCACCCTACATTCATTCCTTCTGGAAGGACTTACACGTGAAGAATGGGTGTGTTTGCATAGACGACAGAATTGCACTCCCACATGCTATCAAGGATGCGTATGTAGATGCAATCCACGCAACTCACCCTGGCACATGGGGAATGACGGATATGGCGACACACGCGTGGTGGCCATACATGCACAAGGATATTGCCACCAAAACAGCAAAGTGCAAACCATGTGTCAATATTGGTAAAAATTTAAAACCTATTATACCAGCAAATAAATGGGCACCATTAAAGCTATGTAAACTTCCTAATGAAGAGATTCAAATTGATTTTGGAGGACCCATTTATAATGAGAAAAATCAAGAGGTTTATTTTCTTGCATGTATTGATCGATTTTCGAAATTTCCAACAGCAAAGGTATTTGATAGAGCCAATGCAGATAATATTTTAAAGTTTCTTCAAGAATATGTTTTGCTACACGGTATACCCCGCGCGATTAGATTGGATCAGGCTAGATGTCAAACGGGACATCGAATTAAAACATTCTGTAATCAAAATAATATACAGCTAATCGAGGCGCCAATACACGACCACAGAGCTATTGGTTTGGTTGAAAGACTCATTCAAACAATCAAGAATCGCTTAGCCTGTATTAAAACGGCGGCGCAAAATCAATTTAACATGAAAGCATCAATAAATTCAATAATTTATCAGTTACGAATATGTCGTCAAAAGACTATTGGAATATCACCTTTTGAGGCACATTTTGGCAGAAAAGCGAATACACCATTAAGCAATATAACGACTAATCCAGATTCAAAAAGTTTAACTTACAAAAATATTCTTAATAAATATTTAGATTTGGAGACTGTCAAATGGGACCAACTCATCACAGACGACAAATGGGACAATGATGAGCGAAGCGACATAGAAATGGAAATAAACAAGGACAAACTGGGCAAAGAGGCAATGAAAAGACAGAGGGACGACCCAAATAAAGAATCGAGATCAATTTCTCATCCCGATGTTGGCCAACCGATACCAAGAACAGAATCGTCACTGGAGCTCAAACTGGAAAGAAAAAACCACAAATAAAACGATCAAAGAAAAGTCTCGACGGTCTATACGACGTACTTGCACCAGGATCGTCAGTTATTAAAACAACCGAAAACACATCAGTAATCAAAGAACCGGGCAAGAGAGAGGTTACTATACGGAATTCTGACCTCGCAAAGTTCGGCACAAAGGCGGAACGAGAAACAGATTTGCAAATATATGCAAATAGACGCCCGAAAATCCCCACGGGAAAAACAACGGAGGAAATCATTCATCACCATGCAAAAGAACTAAGAAAAAAGTTAGAAGGTGGAAAGAAAATGAAACACAGAAAAGTAGCAGATGACGTCAGCACAGTGTCGTCCATTCACTCTAATGTAACACGCGCCCTCAGAGTAAGAATGCCGACCAAGCCAAAGATACAACAGACAACGGCGCCGCGAAATCAAACCACGGAGTCAAATAACGATCCCGCAGTGCCAATGGAACTACCGACTTCAAGCATCATTATCGCGGAGCCACCAAGCAGACCGAAAAGAAAAGCAGCCACGAAAGCATCCGCAGCGCTAATTCCTTCAAAGAGAAAACGCTCTGCCACTTCAATAAGAGAATCGGATGAGTCTGTGAATCCAATTCAATCATGCCCTCCCACAACACCAAGTACTTCAGCAATTGGAAAACAGAAGAGACGGCAAAACATTAAAAAACAACAAATCGAAAACAAGTCCATAATTTCTGCAATACAAACGGCTGCAGCGCAATCCAATCAAGAGGAGTCAAACTTCACAGTCGGCCCATGCTCCCCAACAACTTCCTACCCCACTCAATTCTACGTCTCTCCGAATTATGAGGAACCCGAGTTATCTATGACAGTTGGCGAAGCGGAAAGGTATTATGAAAGCGAAAGCGATTAATGAGTAAAACTGACCATTCAAAACTCTGTCTAAAACATTACAGTATTAATTATTTAACAAGTACATATTTCTTACTAATTTTCTGATAAATAACATGTTATTTATTTCCGTCAAGGGGGAAATGTGGTACAATAGTACATTTTTAGTTTGAGTTCATTAATTTGGTGCAACCAATTTAGTTCAATTTCTGTTTAACTTAATTTAGTTCAATTTCCTTATTTTAATTTGTTCATTTATTCAGTTTAATTTTGAAGATCAAATCCGATGATTTCATACTTGTTAATTTGTTTATATCCTATGCATGATCTTTTGTCTGTTCACCTTGTCTCGTGATTGTCAGTTGCCGCAATTTAGTAATGTTATCTTGTGAACAATTTGTGAAGCAGTTTTGTTAATCTTGCCTAATTTCATTCTCCTCAATTTCGTAATTTAAAATAGTTGACTCTCTCTCTTAACTAGATTTCGATCCGCCAAAGTCTAAATTCAGACGCATCAAAAATTTGGTATCTTTCGCTAAGAGAAATACCCGATAGATAGTTGAACGTGATTTCGCTCCGCCAAATCAACCTAAACTTTGTAACTCAAATAATCAATATTTGAATAACAAAATAAAGCTTGAATTCGCTCCGCCAATTCACTCTTAAATTGGCCGAAATAAAGGACGCTAATTGGCACTACGAAACAATTCAAATCTACAGATTGTAAATCTGTACGACACAGTTGTTACTAGGTAGAGCAGTATGTAATCATTTCCCGGCGAGCAATATGGATTTATAGTACAGCGTTTTATTAGTGTCTAGCGAATGTCGAGTACGAGATTTTGGGTTCAAGGAAAAATCACCGAAAGTTCATTTTAATAGTGCCAAGACTTTTTCATGGACAATTTTGGCCAGGTTTTGCTCTATCAAATCAATAATTTGTCAACCACTGTATTTTATTAGCCGTTCTAAAATTCATAGAATTTACAGCAAAAACAAGCCTGATGGAAGTTTAAATGAAAAGCAGAATTTTGTCGTGCAAGCTATTGTTGATCGTTTTGTCATCAAGCTGTTTTGATAATGATCTCAAAGAATCAAAATGGCTGTTAATTCTGCCTTTTTCGAATATTCGTGAACCTTTTGGCATTGGGTAAAGTGTCCTGAAACCTGTTGAGACGAAAATCCCAACTCTCATATGAACATTTAAGTGAAATGTATTGATGAAAGTGATTAAATGAATTAGTGAGTGGGTGAGAGAGGGAGTGAGTGGATATGTACCTGGAATACAGTGATGACAGCCCAGAGGAGACTGTCGAAGTTCTTCCTGTCACACTCTTTCTCCCCTGTCTCCTCAATCACTCGACAGAACTTACACCCGAACAGATGCATCCCCAGAATGCTACAACACACATTACAACCTTACAATATCGCAATTGTTAACTTCTACAATCAAATAAAGTAGAGTTCCTACTTTAAATTTTGTCCAAAAATCAGGAATGTTCTTTTTTATTTGAATTTGTAGAGAAAAAAAGTTTATTAGAGAAAATTGTGATCATAAGTTGTGGAGCTTCAAAAGATAGCTCAGTTTAAGAGAGCATAGCAAGATTCTCGTAGTGGCGTCAAGCTGGCTAAGTGGGGAGAGCCAGATCAATTCCAAGAAAGGTATCTCTTATCAATAATCTTTTATGCTCGATGAAAAATGAACATGAATAGAGGAGCCATGAGATTACAGACAAATTAGACTTGAAATGAACCAAAATTTTTTTCCATCAACAATTAACAGATAGAGTTGACAGCATCAATAAAAAATGCGTTTAGCATTGCGTTGTTGTAGAAATAAATGAGCCTAAATATTTCGATAATAAATTCCCACAGCAAACAGGACTTTGATTTGTAGCATCAAAATCAAAACTGATGTCTTCGCGTTCTTTGAAAATTAAAATAGGAAATTTCCAATGGTTTAGTTAATAGCAGGAATTTAGTAGTCTTTCTATTTTTAGTACAAATTTATCCAAATTTTCTCAAAACTGGACAAAGACAGCAAAAAGTACCAATTAGGGTGTGGAACAATCATTGAAACTAAAAAAAACAAAACTAATTGCTATTTGAAGTGTGGTTTAAGGGCGAAAAAGTTGTCATTTGAACCTGGGCTGAACGGTGTTATATCGCTTCCGATTTTGATTTCGTTTTTCGATATTGACTCATTTCAATTTAGATTGCTCTTCCAACTGATGTTTAGAAACACTCTGAACAGACTGAGCAAAGGCTAAGCCGATACTAGCCTAGAGAAGTCTGATCAATGTTACACCAAATTTTTAAATGGCAGTAAATTGAGGTAAAGCGAAGTAAACTCTGATTTACTGAACTTAAAAAAAATAGCAGGCAAAATAGCAGGCTAAGTCCCGACTTGCAATTCAGAGAATTTTCATCAACTAAACAAAATACTAGACAACGAAATGGCACGTATTGCATTTAGAGAATCTTGTATAAAAATAGTGAACATAAAAATCCCAAAAAGTTTTGATCCCAAAAAATAAAATTTGAAAAGATCTTAAAAAAACAGCGCCACATTACAAATTATTTAAATTGTAAAAACATAGCAGTAACACAGTTAAACCGAAATTAAAATCTAAAAATTCAAGCAATCCAAAATCTAACGAAGTGAAATCTGCATAGACCTTCACCTGACCAGCAGAGCAAAAGAACATTAGGAGCCGAAGAGGCAAAAGTTAGTTCCACAAAAATGATAGAATGAAAACACATTGCCACGAATTGTAGATTTTTGGTATCAGCGAGTTGAAAATCAACTATTTCAAAAGGGCAGGCAAGCAAAAATAGTCATCGGCGAGAAAATTTGATTGCTTTTACGAGACAAGCAGACGCAAGGCAAACCGGCAAAAATGTCAAAAATTTGAAATCATCTATAAAAACATCGAATTTGCTGAGGACTCTTGGCGAAAAACCTTCAGAACCAACATTGAACAACTAATACCGACATGCGAACTCAGTTTCAAGCCCAGAAGAAGTTCATAGGACCACTTAACGTCGCAAAAAGAACAAAAATTACAAAAATTCAAATTTAACAAAAAAAATTTCAAAAACCATCGCAAAGTTGTATAATTGTTGATTGATTAAGTCCTCAAAACCATTTTTCATAGTAAAAAAACAATTTGCAGTTTAGCAGAGAACCATAAGGAATTTCAATGAACAAATAGAGGCAAAGACCACTAAAAATTATTTTAAAAGTGAAAAAAATGATAAAACTAATAAAAGTAGGCTCTTGAAACCAATATCTTCAAAACCAATTTCTTGTTTCTGATATCTAAATTCGGCAGCACGAGTAGGCCATAAAATTGATTAAGTAGCCAATAAAAGTTCAAAAAATATAAAATAAAAACCAAAAACATTTTGCCGAACTTTCAAAAATCTTGAAAAATATGCAAAATTTAATACCTATTGTTTGCGTTTAAGTTGGAATTACCGTCACATAAACTTTCAAACCAAAACTGTAAAAAAGTCTCCACAAATAACTCCTATGGACTAAAGCAACGTCTATTGAAGATCTATTGGCCAAAAGACTGAGGAAAAAAAATAGGAGAAACCTCACAATTTGGGGCTGAAAAAAAACTTCAACAGATGACTATATTAAATTCAATCTAAACCTCCTCAGCAAACTCAGGAAATTACCAAGGCCAATTAAGGGACTCTAAGTATATGTTATAACAAAATCTTAGTCGCATGAGGGGGTTTTAGTGCTCTGACACGAGGGCAAATTTTTTTGACCCAAAGGAACGTTTTGGAGCAACCTTCAAAAAAGAGACAACTATATCGCCAGATAATTCCAGATTCACGAGTCAAAAGTCAGATAGTCTTAATGACTTATGAAATTGTACTCTGGGTTTTCTAAATAAACTTAATGTTCACAGTGCTTTACCTGTTTAGTTAAATATGAAGGGTCAAATAGGCAAACACATCTTGAAAGAAAAGACAGAGCATCCATACAATCACAAATCCTTGAAGTGTAAATTTAATTAGCAGAACTATTTTAGCCAGCTGAGAAGATAAGGGAGTTTACTAAACTGTAAATTCTAATTAGTAAAGTTTGGTCCTTAAGCGGTCATTTTAAAACCGAAAGAGAATTGTGAAAGTACAGAAAACTTTGCGGAGTACAGACGAAAAAAAAGAGTGTAACTGGAAAAAAACTCTTCGTTATATCTACTGTCAAATAAAAGGCCACTTTGTCCCTGGTTTTCAAATCCTCAATTTTATCACAATTTTCATTTAACGATAGCTCAAGTAGTTTGTCATATTCTTAGCATAAATTTATAAATCTGATTTGTTTCTTCTTTCTTAGTTTATTTTGTAAGTGTATCGGAAGTCATCGTCAAACCATTCTTAATAACATTATCAGCTGAAATGTGTATAGAAAAAAAATTAATTTTGCACACATAATAAATTATTTCTTACATAATTTTTGTGATACTCCTTCTCACTAAAAACGCCAACAAACGGACAACTTTGAGTTGCAACATCATTAAAAGTAACGACGCTACATTTTTTCGTTTCTCAAACAAACAGATAAGGAGACCGATGTTCTCGCACATGACTGGGCTATTTTGATTAAATTGACAGAATTTCATTGGATCAGAATTTGCGTTTATTTCTTATTTTTCACTGCGTTCTTATGTCATTCTGTTTGCTGAGTTTTTTTTTCAAAAATTTTACCTTACACTTCTTAGATACGTCTTTGTCAGGACTTGGGACTTGGCGTCGGTAATGAACAATTTACCTAGATTAATAGTTAATTAAGTGGCATGTTAAAATGATATCAAATTGAAATTTTACTATGATATCGAAAACAGAATTTTTTTTACAGGGTTTGAGCATTCGTTTCGGTTATTTATGATATAAATAGATCAGTTCAAATAAAATTTTATCTCTAAAGGAGGTGAGGCGTAAAATCACAAACTACTTATTTTGGAAAGTTCTCCAAAATTTTTTACTAATGATTGGTCCTTTTGATGTCCCTACTTACTGAGTAATTCAGATCTTCAAAAGTAACAAAAAACACTTTTATAAAAATTGTTTTTAATATTGAAAAAAGTCGGTCAATTTCTTCAAAAAAATATATCTTTAGTATCTTTTTCAGCTGATATCTTTTTAGCAGTGATTTATTTTGATCTATCAATAAAATTTTAAGACGGTTCTGAATATCATGGTCTTTTGTGAGCTGGCTACAAAATGTATAATTCCTAAAATAAAGTCGAAAAAGTTCTTTTTAGAACAAACTGGGTCTTTTCCGTGTGTGTTCCCCCCGTACGTTATGCACCCCCAGTTACAGAGCACGTGCCATTATATTGTAAATCATTATGCAGAAAAATGGACGTGCGTCTGGGGGTTGCAAAAAATTTGCATCCAATAAGCTGGGGGGGGGGGGGGGCACAAACGGAAAAGATCCACGAAATTTTAGTCATAGTTCAAAGTTCTGGCGAATTAAAGCCTTGCAAAAATTAGAGGGTATGGCTGAATTAGATATGTTTAAGAATGATTTTGAAAGAATAAATGAGAAGTTTACATGCTAGCTATGATGGATACTTCTTTGATTATAGTGCTTTTAATTTTACTATATCTTCTTATCGCAACATGCGTTATCTTGTGGGGCAAAGTTAAAAGTTCAAAATTAAACATTTCAGAAAAAAGGTTTGCTGGAAAATAAGAGCAAATATAACGACTAACAACTATTGCATGATTTGAATATTTCGCTTTTGGATTTTCGAATTTCTGTGGTAACGATTCAGGAAAATCTACAACTACTTCACAAATCAATTTTTTGTTCATAATTTACATTCAAAATTGATTCCTCAAGGTGACGTCTGAGACCCCCTGAGTAAAAATAAAATCTTTAAAAAAATATGTAGGCATCTTCATTATTTATTTCTCTACTGATTATTAAAATCTGTATTTGCAGCACCTTTTGCGAAATCAATAAAATTGACTATGAATTTTTCTTGACAACGAAGGTCGATAGGCGACACCGTATAAATTAAATTTATTGGTGCAACATTTCAAGATTAGAAATAAAACAGCCAATCTAGTGATTAAAAGGATTAAAAATTTGGCAAGAATCTTGAAAACAATTTTTCAGGAATATATGATGCTTCCATATTGCCTGTAAGAATCCTGCAAGATTTGAAACTGTCGATCATTATAAGGTGTTTTTTCCTATTTCCTGTGGTGCCTCCGAATTTAGTTCTTCTATTAAAATTAATAGTCCAAAATGTCTGTGTATGCTGATAATAAACGCATAAAGCAATGGACTTGAAAAAAGCGAGCAAAATAACTTCTTGAAATAACATTTAAAATGGACTTTTTTATTTGATTTATACGTAAAAGCACTGATTCAAGGTACCTAATTTTTCGGAAAATGCCCATTAGTTCTATGACTGTTAGTAAAGTTATAATTTTTAATTTCTGGCCATCCAAAAAATTTGACTAATTTCTCAAAGCTCTAGCCATGTGAAACGAATTAAAACCTCGCTAAAAACATGAATCAGTCAAGCGCAAAATTGTCTCCCGAAGTAACTAAATTTGATTGTCGACGCAGTTTTGTGCAATTTTTTATCTGGGGTCAAACATGTCATAACACAGTGAGTTTGAATTTTTTATCCTTGCATGATTATTAAAAAAATCATACAATTCATATATGACCTGGAATGATTTTTTAGAATTTTTTTAGAATTTTAGAAATAATTTTTTTTCGAAAAGTAATGCAGCGTTGATTGATTTTTTTTCTGAATAATGTCTTCTGGTATAAAGATTAAAGCTTTATCGGAGTAAGTTTGATTTTTTTAACATCTTCGCGTGACCGCTAAGAAATTGCACAACTCACACATGACCTAGCATGACCTCTTAGAATTTTGTATTATGGTCGACATTTGCATTGATTTGAAATAATACAATTTGGTCAATCATTAAACTCGTAAAAGAAGAATTTGACCAATCAAGTCAAAAGAAATTTAATTCATGAAATATTTCAAAACACATGGTGGTCATAGCTGTGTTTATAATGAAATCGAGGGCAGTCAAAATCATATAAGCTGCGGATCGCTGATCGGAACTATCAAAACATGTTCCAGTTTGTTCATAAACAAAGAACGGTTAAATAAATCGGCGAAAACTAATTCGCCCGTTGCATTCAAATGACAGCCCAATTCTTTAAACAAACTCAACGCTCCTAGCAGCGCTTGCGACTATTCTACAAGATTTTTGATACGCCAGAAAGGGCAGAGGAGCAATGAAAACAATTGATAGACAGAATTGTTCACGACACTGGATTACCTGGAGCGAGAACTGTCTAAGCCTCGAAGCTTATTGTTTAAAACGCGATACGAACTACATGACATGTATCTCATTATTGTATGGGGTATATAAAGTAAAAGTGTGTCCTATTTTTAAAGTTGAAGCTGATAGTGACTATAATGATCACTTTTTAAAAAAACGTCCTTTCTAATTGACAGTAGATTTCTGAAATGCCATATATGAACTTCCTCGTATAATATAGATAAAAATTCGATTCAAACGTCAATTTTCAGGTCAATTGATTTTTTAACACACTGTATCTTTGCAATTTGCTGAAAGTTTTAAAAGCTTTTCAATAATGCGCTTGACATAAAATTCTTTTAAATATGAAGTCGAGAAATGTTTGCCCACAAAAAATTGAGGGCGTTTAGTCAAACAAATGTCACTACACAAAGAAAAAATATTAAGCAAAAGATGTAAAACAGTATAGTCACGCTCTCTATTTCATGAATTTTGAAAATGGAATACATTTCCCCACTCTAGTCGAAAAGCCCAAGTAACAACAACCTTTTGAGTATAAATCTTTGATATAATCCATATCGAGCACAAGTAAATTTCGGTAGGCTTGTTTACTTTAGTATCGTCGATTTGACGCGTGGAAAAATTTGGAGTATTAAATTTGATGAAATTGTTGAAAAATTTTTTGTTTTAAGCGTCTAATAGATTCTTACTGTTATCCATTATACAGTAGCCGACATTTATTGACAAAAATGTTGTCAGGTAAAATTTAAGAGCATGCTTTGATCATCTTGGCGATGTTGATTTCTTATTGACATTTTCTGTAGGCCATGAACAAACAATATAGGACGAGTTTCATCTTTTCAACTTCACGATTTTGTCCAGAAACAAAGTTAATTATCCTGAAAACGGAAACTTGATAAGTAGTATTCCAATGTTTTATTTTTGCTAGGACAATAGTACTAAAGTAGGATAGAGACAACTCTTTTGGGAATCGAATGCCCCAAAATTTTTTTTGTATCAAAAGGCAAATTGATTCATGCAATTGAAACCAAAGGCAACGACAAACTACAACGATTAAAATTCAAAACAAATAAATTTCTTACGTTTAATGAAAAATTACCAATGAAGTCTTGAATCTAGACCCACAAAAAACTAAGAACTGAAGCAAAAGTGCATTCCTTTTTTGTTTACGTGAAAACAAAACATTAATTATTCTCATCTGTCAAACATAGCCGGCAGATTGCCGGAATAGCTGCGAAAGAATAGACCTACGTGCCATATAATAGAGATAGAAACAGATACAGATCTAAATTGAAAAAAAAATCGACGCCGCTCAAAAAACTAGGTAAAAAAATTTAGCGATAAATTAATAAAGCTTGCTAAAATTCATTCCGCAGAAGCCTCTTATTAGGGACCTTTACTGCACATATGAGTTCCTTTGACCTTAAACAAATTCAAATTAAACTTTAAGTTTTAAAGTGCAAAAGTCATTTTATTGAGTGAGGTAAGTCACTTGTGATCAAAATCTAATCACACAAAAAACTTTTGCTAAAGAGAGTGAGAAATGACGTCACGCGCGCAAACGCCGTTAGTGAGAGGAAGAAGTCATTCAGAAAATTTGACTTTTTCAGCTTCGCTGTGTGAACAAATGTAAAACGAAAAAAGAGCGTCAGACGACGAAACAAAAAAAAAACCAAGAGCACCGCAATATAGCTACGCTCAGCTTACAGCTTCGCAGCTATAAAAACAAAATTTTCAATCAATATGAATCAGCTCATTTGAGGATTAAAATTTTTGCAGTGAAACAGCACTAACTGTGCTATAGAACAGTCAACTATCATTGATCATAAAAATTCTATGACATCAAGACTTGTTCAAACATCTATTCTTGCTTTTGTAATTATACAAAATTATTTTTCATATCAATAATGTTTTTCAAACACATCTACACTTAGGAAAGAAAATAGCTGTTACGAATCCAATTTTTTTATATGGCCGTGAAAATTTTTTTAGGGTTAATAGAAAAGTATTTATCATGCATGTTTCAAGGTGAACGTATCTGTTTCTTAGAAAAAAGCACTTACTGGTTTTAAAGTTGCCTTAATTCACAAAAACAGTATATTGTTTTACTTCAAGCAAACTACATAGCGAATACTGCACTTTTAGAATATTGGTTTCATATTGGATAGCCTTCCAAAACAAAAGACCACTGCTCGTCAAAATAAAATTGATAACTGTCAAAAAATATTCACATTAAATTTAATGTCTTGTTACGGCGATATATTAAAGCATTTTCTTACTATCTTCGTTCAACTTCTGTAAATCTGAACAAGAATTTGTCTTTTAGGGTAAATGTACATTGTTAGTTATCATTTTCGTAAAAAACTATTAGCGTAAATAGATTGACCGGATGTTGATATGTTTTAAAAGGTTGGGGCGTTAGTTTCATTTTGGCATAAAAATCTTTTTTTATATATTTAGATAATTTAGATCTTAACTCACTCTTAGATTTCATAAGGCAAAGGTGTCAATCATCAAATTGAGGTAAAGCATAAAAATTTGCTGGCATGAAAGTTTGACCCATCTACCAGAGAGAAATAGAGTTTGGTCAGCTGCCTCCTTTGAGCTGTTATTGTAGTGCTGAGCTCTCATTTAACTGTACCACCAGTTCGACAAAAGAATTACAAATTCTGATTTCAATGAGGGTAAGAATAAGAACTTCTAGGCAAAAAAGGGTCATATTTACCAAAAAGAGCAATGCGACTTGCAGAAAGTATGAAGTTTGGGGAAAATTAAGAAAAGTAACGTTGACAATAAGCCGCTGTGACCAAGTGCTGGTCCCACGAAAACCGCAAAATATATAACTGGTGCAAAAAAATTTCGGATTTAGTAGCTTTCTGCTCGAGGCAGATCATCACTGAGTTACACCAATTGGTAATGTATATTTTTTTTCCTTTTCTGATTTACAAGCGTTGATTTCAGCTAACTGTAGTGGACGATAGATTAAAAAGCTTGCAAGAATCTTGCAAGGCAATTTTGCAAGTGAATGCATACCGGTACCAAGCTTCTGGCAAGACTCTTGCAAGTTTTTCTATTCACTTTCAAGTTTTTTGCAAGATCTTTGATTCACTTGCAAGACATCTTGAAGGTTTTTTATTGACTTGAACTTGCAAGATATGTCACAAATTTTTCTATTCTGCAATTTTTTGTTCGATAGTGCGCTAGTTTTTGCAAGAGCATCCGTAACTTTGACAACTAGAGGCGTGGAATTACTGAGCCCAACAAGGAGCGCCGTACCAATGAAGAGAGCGAAGTGAGAAAGAGCTCACGCAGGAGTGTCCTAATTAAAAAAAAAGATCAGTTAACATCAACAGAGAAGTTAATGTCTGATTTAACAGAAACTTGAAGTTGATTGTTTTAGATGAAACTAAATTAAAAATTGACAGAAAGAAGAACAAAGTGAAACTTCAAAAACACACAGATACTTGATGAATGAAATAACTTTAAGGCCATTAACAACAGTAGCCATCAACAGGAGGCACCAAATGGGTTCACTTAAAGCTCAATAGGAAAATAGGAAGACATTTAGACCTAACTTTGATCTTAGAATAAAGAATTGAGAGAAAAGGCTGAAAGTGTTTGTTTTTGTCATTTATTAGATAAATTGACAATAAAAAGGACAATAAAAAGGACAATAGAAGGAATTTGATGGCTCGCGATGTTTCTAATTGTTTGTCGAAAAATCGTATTTCAATTGGAAATCTTGCAAGAAACTTGCAAGATTCTTGCAAGATTTCGAAATCAAATAGTATTTTGAAAAAAATTTATTAGAATCAGTTCTGCTGATCGAAATTCTTGTATAAGTCAGTTCATTTGGTTTATAGTTAGTTTTAGCCACCAAATATAACTTCAAAAATTTTCAAAATTAAAACAGAATTTAAAAAACTTGCAATATTCGCAAGATTTTGAATCCGGCCGAATTTATTTCCATGGATATTGGTTTTGTAACTTGTTTAGTCAACAATAATTTGCTTCAAAGGTGTTTTCTATATTTGAATCCGCTCATCATTAGGGGATCCATGAACTAATATTGTTTCTAAATGACCTACATAAAAAGCAAGTCAGTTGAAAAAAGTGCTCAACAAAGCCTGAGTGGTATTAATTAATATAATTTATGTTTTAATGATTACTTATTTTCAACTGGCAGATTTTTTATGATAGGTCACTTATAAACAACATAGTTAAGTACGGAATCTATGAGTTTCGCGTTTTTCATATCGGAATGAGTATATTGTACTAGAAACAATCGGATATTGTGCATAATTAGCACTATTGGACAAAATCAAAATTTTTGGCAGCCAAAAAACTGTATCCAGTGCTGTCTGTTCGTCATTCGAGGTCTAAACTAGGCTAAAATTTGTTTATTTGTGAGGAACAACTGACCTGAATATGAACATGAATAGCATGAGGAGTCCGAAGAAAGTGGCGACGTTGTCCATAGTCTTCAACATCACAAGCAGTTGTCGTCTGAGTGCAGGCATGAATCTGACCAGTTTCAGGACTCGTAACAGACGGAATGTCCTGAGGACAGACAACCCAGAGGAACCCTCCCCATCCTCCCCACTACCTCCAAACAGCTCTATCAGACTAAAACAAACACTTCAGGTTGACAAAACTTAGAAATCTTACACAATAATGATGAAAATTTTCGTGATTTTGTTTGATTTCAAGCGACTTCTTTATTCACCAAATTATTTATATTTTGAAATTCAGTCTTGGTCTTAATTTCAGACAGCTTTTAGGTATCTAATGGAGAATTAAAACCTGCAAGTTGAGCGAAAGCCAAGAGAACTATCACTTATGATTAGAGATATATGAATAATATGGAGTGTAACCTGATAATGACAATGAATCCATCGAACAAGTTGTATCCGTTCTTGAGGTATCCAAACAGGCCATACACAAGCAGTTTGAGAAGCATCTCTACTGCGAATATGATGGAGAAGACGAGGTTACTAGTCTCAACTATGTTGGTCAACAACTCTGGCTAAAATACAAACAAAACTTGACTGCCATTGAGTAGCCAATCCAGCGAACCGGAAACCCAGTGGAAACAGCGGTTTCAAAGAAAAATTCTACCAAAATTTTAATTTGATGAACTTCTCCCGATATCATTGGCATTAGCATTGAATATATCACAGCAACAACCTAACGGAAAAAGTTGATGCCATTTTAGATATGTGACTTAAAATCAAGATCTTTCTCTAACATAGCTAAACAGTTAACTAAGCAACAAACTTATAACCTAGTTGAGACCAAAAGTTTGTTTTGCAAGATCTTGTAAGATTCCTGGAAAAATAGTTACCTAGCAAGATCTTGTAAGACGATGGCTATCTTTTAAGATCTTTCAAGATGAATGGTTATTTTGCAAGATTCGTGACATTTCTTTTGTCTTTCAGTCGAGCTCTGCTCTCATCGGTTTCTATAGGCACATTGTATTTCAATTCGCTCAGAAAATCGCCGAGAGATAACTGCGAGCGATTTAAGAAGCTAAGTGGAACCAAAATTTCTTCAGCTAAAATTGTTTTATTATTAAACATTTACTTTAAGGCAGCTAAGCAAAAATGTTCCTGTTCCGTTGAGCCCTACAAACACAAAAAGATAGTTAATCAGAACTTTTGAATTCCCTGTTCCCAAAACCTCGAGAGATCTCCACAATTACAACTCTTCAATAAAAAAAATTCAAAACTCGTTCATACAAAGTTTTCTGTTTTTTTTTCTGTATTATTATTTGTTACCATCATTTGCTGACTTTTTTTATCATTTCACTATTTTTATGATGTATGCCATTTTTTTAGATTATTTATTCTCACAAAAACTTAAACTTGATGCTTTGTTGGTAAAATTTTTAAAAAAGGAAAAAGGTATTGAGAAGCAAATTACTCCTCTCATTCAGATCTTGATCCGACAGGTTCGAATTATTTGCATAGTTGCAAGATGTATGGAAATGTTTCCTGAGAGTCGAATGGCCTGGATCTTCTAAGATCTTGCATTATTTTGGAAGAAAATCTTGCAAGACGATTTATTGTCTTGCAAGATTCTACCAGAATCTTACAAGATCTTGAAAGATAACCGTTCGAAGTCGACTGGGGCAGCAATTTCATCATATCACTTTGAAACTGAATCACTTCCAAACAAAGCTTTGACCTCGCGCGGTTACAGATTAAACTGATCATAGCTAAACAGTTTTTTAAAAAAAAACATGCGTAAAATGAATTAGCAAAGAATTTGCGATCTATATTAGCATTATACCTGTGCACAGGATTCAGAAAGAAAAAGATGATCCGAAAAACTGAAACCTTGCGAAAATTCAGAATCTCGAAGTTGTTTTTACCTGTCTCATTCAACGAAAAGGGAGCCTCGAATTTCGAAATGTCAGCGTTTTTTGTAAAAGCGTGAAATTCAAAAAATAAATTCCAAGTTTGCCGGCGTTTTTAGAACTCCCCGCGTAAAACCTAATAATCATAAAGCAATAAAAATAGGGATGTTCTTAGTGGAAAAATTTTGTGTTTTTCAATGCCGTTAAAACCATTTTCACAAATTGTGGGTTGTTTTGTACTATTTAATCATGCCACTCTCTGAATGTTAGAGTCTTAATGTTAGGTGTTTCAATCGCACTGTTACCGAGTAAATTGAATTGAATAAATTATATCATTAGATAGAGATTTTTTGTGCGTTTTATATCAAAACTTTTGCTTAGATTTTACGTTCTAAATGCAACATACGTATTATTTCTGAGAAATACCAAAGCCGATTTCCCACTAAGAATAACTTCCAAAATGGCTTAAAACTGTTCGCTTAGCCTAACAAATTCGGTTTTTTGAACGGATTAGTTTGAATTGGTGACCTAGACTAAGACCTGCTAAAAAAGATCAAGCTAGATTTGCCTCCAAGTAAACGATGCTTATTGCCTTGACGTTTCGATATACAGTTGACTATAGACTGACTATATATATAGATCTCGATGAATTGAATTTACGAAAGACTGCCTTTTGTCAGCTTTATTTTTGGTACCGCGCCCCTTTATAATTCCGTTAATCCCATTGCATTTAGCCTGTGATAAAACTTACTAAATAGGTTAACGTAGTTATAAACAACGTTATAAAATGATTGGGCGCAACACAACGGGGCTGAAATAAATGAAGTAAACTGAAATAAACAAGATAAACCCAGAAATAAATAAAAGAGCCCAAGTTGGAATTAAATAAAAAAGCTTTATATCTTCTCTCGGCCTGGCGGTTACGACTTTATGTATGTGTACATATGGCGAACAAAAACGCTAAACAAAAGCAATTTTTGAGTTGTGATTTATAATGGGCTCTCATTGAAATTTGGGCTCTCTCTTGAAAATTGCATCGCTGATCAATAAAAAGTTTATTCTGCATTATTACTGCTGGACTACACTCTAAGATCTTGTTTTATTAATTGGAATGCTAATCCGTAAAAAACATTGAGAATGTATGCAGTTATTAGCTAAAACGCGTGCAACGTTTATTAAAGCTCAACCTGTTGCTTATAACGAAGTATTAATAAGTTATTCGTTTTCCTTATTTGGAACCTTTTACCTTATCAATCAGAACTATTAGTTACAAACGGAGCATTAAGAAATTTTGGAAAGCATGTGGAAATCGCCTGAACAGACACTGGACCCGACCCAGATGTCTGAAAGAAAAAAAAATATCGTATTCATGGTTTACAAGAGGAGTGAATCAAGCTGCAAAAGTGCAAAAGAAAACATTTATTGCAATTATTGACTGGATCAACTTTCACTTGAAGCCAACGGAGATGCAAAGTGATGACCTTTTCCAGGACATCAAAAAAGAGCGGATGGTGGTCTCAACTTCAAAAAAAAATACCTGTAAGAACTATCCGAAAAAAAAACTTGAACGTTATATTTGATAATTTGAAGCAGTAAATTATTATTGTAGCAACCGGCAAATCTAGTAACCCCCCTTGTTTTTGGTTTAATTTCCTCTAAATTTCCCGGTCACCAAAAACCCACCCCTTAGAATTTTTTTTGAATAAAATACGATTTTGACAAATTTTTGTCAAAACCCAGAGATAATCAAATTGCGGTGTTTTTTGCTGTTCTTGACATAAAGGCAAAGCAAAAAAAAAGTTTGAAAAAATTGACCAAATTCGGTAAAATTTTGCAAAAAAGTTATATAAAGCGTTGGTAGATGGCGGATCGAGAATCCCTATAAAAAAAAGGTAGAATTAAGAGTTTGGTCAAGATTTTCAAATTTTGAAAAAGAGAGAATCAGATAACTGATTTTTTTTGCAAATAAGCGCTTAGTCTTGGTAACTCGTGAAAATCGTGCCTTTAACATCAAGGTTCGGAGTTTGAGCAAAGCTCAAGTCAGTTATAATGTAAAAGACATTATATGGTTTTTATATTAGCTGCAAGTTCACTGCATCACGCCATAAAAACCTTGCCTCTTGAGGCCAGGTTACAAGACCGTTACAAGACCATTATAAAAAAGGAATTTACGCATTACCGGGTCTGAGTTTTAATCCTAACGCTTTGAAAGTCCAAAAAACCGCGCAATTTCAATTGAGTCACTTCTTCCGTGATAAAAAGAGGCTAGTTATATGGCATGATGTGGTGAACAATTCATTGTCCCGTCATCGCAGTAACAACAATAAGCCCTTAACACCTTCGCAGCTTATTGAAGTGCTTGAAAAGTATCAGGAGCGCATAGAAGCTATAGTGTATTGCCCCAGAGAGGGAACTCCTGATATTTATAATCAGCTCAAGCGTAGTACTCTAGTTACCATCCATTTAGTGAAAGACATTGTGTCTAGACGTAAACAGAAAGATCCTAGTTTACTTAAAGAGTACAGAGCATTACACCAAAGGCCTGCGCTTAAGCTGAAAACACTCACTATAGTCTTAGCTCGTAAGAACAACCTCCGGTCCTTGATAGCACGCTCCCGTCCGAAGAAACTTTCAAAGCGCCGTCGTAAAACGCTTCGCACCCGTCATGCGTTTGAGGAGGCGGAACTCACACAAGCCTTTGATAACCTGAATGTCACTTAGTCTTGCGTTGTTGTGGGAGTCTACCCGCTGACTGGCGGCGTGACTTAGTTAACTCACGAGTTACGGGTTAGTTTGTGGTTGGTTCACTCCGATAGCGCTTTACTAAACGTTTCGCTCTCCCCATTCTTTGAGTTAATCGCTACCGTCCGTTTTTGGCAAGGTTATCTGGTTTCATTTTTCCGTTTCCTTTCTTTTGTTTCCGTGTCACCTTGTTTCTTTCTATCCCCCGTTTAATTTGTTGTATGATGTAGTATGTTGAATTTTTGATGTAGTAAAAATTTCTTTCTGCTAGTATGCTGGTTTGTTGTTTAGTCTCGTTCCTTGCTAGGGTGTGACTTAAGTTCATTCTAGAGTTACGGCTGGTTTGTTTCGTGACTTTCACCACACTTGTTTGCCAGCAATTTGTTGTAGCTTTATTAATTTTCGTGATATGCCTTTTTGTTGTCTGGGTAGGGTGGTTTGCTAGGGTGTGACTTAAGTTTGTTCTGGAGTTACGGCTAGTAAATTTCATGACCTTTTCGACTTTTGGTTATACTACATCGTTGCCGTAAATTGTTTCATGTTTTGATGCCGTTGATAAAACCCCATAATGTTTTGTGCTAGTTTAACTGGCAGTAGCCCCTCTCCTTCTTTCTAGGTTGTGACTTAAGTTTATTCTGGAGTTACGGCTAGCTTGTTTGGCTGAGTTTGTTGCTGTGGTCTGCTAGAATCGATCTTCCCGCCTCCTCACTTGTGGCTTCCGCCCCGCCCGTGCCGTTTTCCCGTTTCGTCGCGCGCCATCCGCCCGACGTTTCCGCCCCGCCCATGCCGTTTTCCCGTTTCGTCGCGCGCCATCCGCCCGACGTTTCCGCCCCGCCCGTGCCGTTTTCCCGTTTCGTCGTGCCCAATCCGCCCGACGTTTCCGCCCCGCCCGTGCCGTTTTCCCGTTTCGTCGCGCCCCATCCGCCCGACGTTTCCGCCCCGCCCGTGCCGTTTTCCCGTTTCGTCGCGCGCCATTCGCCCGACGCTCCCGTTTGTCCGTCCGGTTTCCCGTTGCGTCGTGCGTTATTCATTCGGCGTCTCTTCCCGTCCGTCCCGTCTCCCGTCCTGTCCCGTTTCGCGCTTCCTGCGCACCGTTCTTTCTTTCTTTCGCCGGGTACTATTGTACTCGACCAACATCTTTGCTCTTTGGCGGTTTGCTAGCCAAACCGTCACACTAGGGTTCGGTATAACCCCTTTGTGTTGTGCTGTTGCATGTGTGTGTACTTTATATTAGTACCAAATTAAACTTGTGGTTCCTGTTTTTCTTAAGATCATGACAACTTTGCAGGACAAATTCAACAAACTTTATAGTTCGAGGGCAAAATTAGAGGCTGAACTTAATAACATCTATGGTGAAATTAACAATGCTGTGGATAAGCAAGATAGGAAAGTTAAGATCGAACGTCTGCTTGTGAAGTGCAAAGACGCTTTTATTAGAGTAGTTGATAAAAATGAAGAGCTCTTTGATCTGGCACAAAAGACTGAAAATCCAGATGCTGCCTGTAAGAACCTTGAAAAATGGTTAGAGACTGTAACAAAGAAAACTGATGAGTTCATTGCTGCTGCTCGAGGGTATATCAATTCGGTCCATGACAAAGAGACAGCAGAGCAGTATACCTCTCACCATTCAAAATCAAGTTCACATATGACTTCCTCAAAAAGATCAAGTCAGCGTCAACGAGACTTAGAACTATCAAGAGTCAAAAGGGAGGAACTTGAGAAACAACATGAAGCAAAGCTTCGCATTGCTAGACAGCGTCTCGAAATTGAAAAACAAACGAAATTGCGGGAATTGGAAATTGAGCAGCTTGAGGAGGATCATCGCAAGGAAGTAGCTGCTGCAGCACTTGAGGAAATTGAGTTGATGACAAAATCATCAGCAGACGGGTCTGGTACAGGCAAAATGAGTGGGCTCTTTACGGAGAGAAGTTCAGTCAAGAGCAAGAAACTTGTTCAAGATTGGATTAATTCGTCACCGGCCGGGAACATGGCAGATGTTGCAAACGAACCGAGTTTGCACTTTTCTGGTTCCATCGCCCAATCCAACCAAGCAATTGTCCAACGACCTTCTTCAGCTCAACCTCCAAACTCATATTTCAATCTCAATACACATGGTCAAGTTGAGGCCAACATCAACCTCCCTGTTCAAGAACCAAGTAGTAGAACCAATGATGCACATGTTGCAAACAACATCATGCAAGAGCAGCAACAGCCTCAATATACGCCTCCATCACCAATAAACTTTGGTATGCCAACTCAACTAAACGCCCCAAACACAGCCCGACAACTGTCTCAAGCAACAATGCACTTCGATGGTTTACAGTTAGATCATCAATTCCCTCGCAGATCGAGCATGCCGGGACAGTTGAATTTAGTCAGCCCTCCGCATTCACCACCTTTTAATACAATCGTTAATGCTCCTCTAGCACCTAATCCGCCACAAGCACACATAAATGTACCAGCCCCACCATCCCCCGTTCTAAACCTCGCACCGCCGCATTTCCCGTTAATCCCACCAGCATTCCGCTTTCCTCCTTCGCCGCCACAAGCACTACCACTACAAGCCACTAACCCCGTGGCGAATAATGTCAATCTGTTACCCCATTCTCCGCCTGCACCATTCGTTTCCTCCGCAAACGTTTTTGTACCTCAATTAATTCATCCACCACCCCCACAAAAGAGCTTTCAGCCCCAAAGTTTTGTCCCTATAACCCACGCACCTCCTGCTCCTCCAGATCCAATTGTCTGGCGTTTTCCAGCAGCAGTCCCATCTAATGCAGTACCACTTGTACGAACATCCGCAAACTTATACACCGTACAACCGGCCCCGTCAATCAACCCTCATATATCTACATCGCACCGCTCCTCTCATGTACAAGCAGCAGCAGGCGCTCCAAAATTACGTAACTTCAGACTTCACGCAAGCGAATCCTTTTAGTTCTTCCACAGGTACCGCCCCCACCTTTGTCACTCCGATCATTCCGCAAACGTATGGAGCTACCGTTCCGAACCCGTTGTGTTGGGGTGGCCCACCGCATCCCACACCTTCGGCTCCTTCTTTGGACTCTGCGGATTTGATAAAGCAGTTGGCGGAGGCAATTACTTGTAAGAAGAACGATCCACTGCCCGAGTGGAAGTTGTCACAGTACAATGGTGATCCCCTGCAGTGGCACGAATGGTTCGGACAATTTAAAAGCGCCATAGACGCACAGTCCTTGACTGATGATGTCAAGTTAACATACTTCAAAACTCTTGTAACTGGAAAAGCTAAAACCGCCATCGCTGAGTTCGCACACTGTGGTGTAATGTATAAGGACGCACTTAAGACACTCGAACGTAAATTTGGCCAACCACAGGCAGTAGTCAGTGCACACTTAGACAAACTCAGCTCTTTTCCTCCACTTAAGATGCACAATAGTAATAACATCATAAACTATTCTGCAACAATTTCAAGTCTTCTAGGGGTCTTTAAATCACTCTCATACGACTCAGACCTTAAGAGCGCCTCACTTCTCAACACGGCTGTGCAAAAATTGCCGCCCAATCTGAAAGAGTCTTGGTCACTCTTCACAGTGAAGAAACATTGGGTAAAGCCAACACTCCTTGACTTCAACGATTGGTTTAAGGAGAAGGCCGAGGCACACGATTTAATGAAACAAACTTCATCGAAGGCAAGAACTGAGGATAACACCAACTCAGTAGTAAAGACCAAAGTTGCCTCAAGAACTTTTGCTGCTAATACACAAACTAAGGGCACTCAGAGACCAGCCTCAACATCGGCAACGCCTGCAACCCCTCGCTGCATCGTGTGTAAAGGCAATCATCGCATCTGGGAGTGTAGGGTATTTAAAGAAAAGTCTCCCACTCAGCGAGCAAAGGTAGTGGCGGAAGCAAAACTGTGTTTCTCATGTTTGAGAGAAAAGCATATGTTTAGGCAATGCCCAAATCCCAGGAAATGCAGGAAAGACGGATGTAACAGCTCCCATAATACACTTCTCCATAGAGCTGAGAGGGTTTATCCATCAAAATCCCCTTCAAACAATAACAATAGTAATTCTAACGCCGGCGCAAATCAATGTAAACTTTCTGGTGTCGAATCATCGAGTAAGACCACTACTTTGTCATCTGTGAGTAATGTGAAAGGCCTCCTTCAGGTGACTGAATTACAGTTGAAGAGCTCCTCCGGTAAAGATACCACGGCTTTAGTTTTGTGTGATACCGCTTGCAGTAACTCTTGGGTGTCCAATGATCTTGCAAATAGACTTGGTTTGCACGGTACAGCATTGAAACTAACAGTCAAGGGTATAAATACCGAGGAGGTTGTAGACACTAAGTTAGTTGAACTAATTGTAACACCACGCGACAACCAAGCATTTGAACCATTTAAAGTCAGCCCTTACGTAAAGGAAAATTTGAATGTAGGCGCCGATTTCATTAACATTAAAGCACTTC
Source organism: Convolutriloba macropyga (assembly GCF_964194025.1). Classification (NCBI taxonomy): domain Eukaryota; kingdom Metazoa; phylum Xenacoelomorpha; order Acoela; family Convolutidae; genus Convolutriloba; species Convolutriloba macropyga. The sequence goes on from NW_027453032.1 coordinate 27,660, forward strand.
AGGAAACATACCCGCACCTAGCAGTTCTAGACCCAGTTACATATTGCTATGGAAACATCGAGATGATACTTGGACAGGATGTGTATCATGCCATCTGCCCGTTAGAGTACTTCGCTGCTGACGAGAAGTCCTCGCCCTTCGCTGTTCGCTTGCCCATAGGTCGGGTTCTAAGCGGCCCTCTACTGTCGTCTTCAGGTTTAGTCTCAACTTGTTTCAAAGCTAATATGGAGCAGGATTTTGAACTCGCTAGTCAGGTAAAATCTTGGTACGACATGGAGTCGTACGGCGCACACAAGCAAGTAGACCCACGATCCGCCTCGGATGCGCGTGCGCATGAAATTCTTGAAAACACCACCGTGCATAATGGAAAAAGGTACGATGTAGGAATGCTATGGGCTGAAGATAACATCGAACTGCCCAACAATTATTTCTCAGCGCTTGTTCAATTAAAGTCTTTGGAAAAGCGGCTCACGAAAGATCAGACATTTAGAGAAAAGTACTCGAGTACCATCAAAGAGGACTTAAACAAAGGCTACGTAGTAAGGGTCAAAGATGCTCATAAGGTAGAAAGTCGCTCGGAACGAGAGTGGTACCTACCACACCATCCGGTTGTTAACCCGAACAAGCCGGGCAAGGTCCGTAGGGTACTAAACGGAGCAGCTAAATTCCATGGCGCATCTCTTAATAAGTCATTACTCACCGGACCTGACTTACTGCAAAACCTAATCTATGTACTCCTACGGTTCAGACAACACCCAAGTTCGAGTGTTACCATGTGATCAACCATCATTGCGCTTTTTGTGGCGGGAGGACCCCACATCAAATGTTGTTGTACACCAGTATACGCGCCACATCTTTGGGGCAAAAGATTCGCCCACCTGCGCCAACTACGCACTTCAGCGCACGGCACGCGATAATGCTAAGGAGTACCCAGAAGCTGCGAAAGCCGTCCTTGAGAACTTCTACATGGACGATTACTTGGACTCAGTGGAATCCCCCGAGAGGGCCCTCATTAAGTCGAAGGAATTGGTACATCTTCTCCATCTAGGTGGGTTCAAGCTTACTAAGTTTGTAAGCAATGTACCAGATCTGGCTGACCGAATTGATGGGTCTGCTCAATCCACTGAACCGAAGGTCATCGTTTCATCAAAGGAGGAATCAATGCACGTGCTTGGGCTTAAGTTGGATCACAACAACGATACTCTTGTTGTGAGTAGGGGCACTAACAGCACCATCACGAAAAGTTTAACACAGCGCTTGGTCTTAATTCTTGTGTCAAAGGTCTACGACCCAATTGGTCTTGTCGCACCTTTCACTGTTGGTGCTCGGTTAATCTTGAAAGACATTTGGCGTGTCAATGGACAAAGTTGGGATGACGAGTTACCTAAGGACACAGTTGACAGATTCCTTGCCTGGTGTATTGAACTGCCGCGGTTAGCTGAGATCACTATACCGAGAAGTTACTTTTCAGGACAATTCCAACATCTTGAACTCCACATGTTTGGTGATAGCTCGCAAGACGTATTCAGTGCAGTAGATTTTCTTAGGGCTCAAGTATTTTGCCCCTCCGGGGAGATTATAACAGAGCTGGCGTTTGTCTTGGGCAAGGTCCGTGTTGCACTTATGAAGGTAATGACAGTTCCTAAGTTGGAATTACAAGCCGCTCTCCTCGCTGCCCGTTTAAAAAAGGAAATCTGTCGAGCATTAACGGTTACTGTGGACAAAGTCTTTATGTGGACAGATAGTACAATCGTCTTTCAGTGGATAAACTCAACAAACAAACACCCCATCTTCATTGCAAATCGGGTTAGTGAAATCCTGGAGAACACCAGCGTTGACCAATGGAACCACGTCGCCGCTTGTGATAATCCGGCAGATGCTGGCACGCGTGGTATGTCCGCTGAAGTTTTGCAATCAAGTAGCTGGGTGAGGGGTCCTGACTTCTTGAGAACTAAGCAATTCCCTTTTCCGCCAAATACTGACGTCGTTGATAACATCAAGCTCGGCGCTGCAACCAAGGAACAAGATAATGACTCCATATCATCTTTAGCCGCATCCGTAACCAAGCCCCCTAAGGAACAAAGCATTAATCTGATCCCGTTTAATAAGTTCAGTTCTTATCAAAAATTACTTCGTGTCACCGCATATGTGCTCCGTCTTTTACCATCTCATGAAAGTTACCGTACCGTAGACGGCAGCATAGCCGACCCTGTTGAGCTTGACGAAGCCGAGCGTCATCTACAGTACTTGGTTCAAGGAGAGTCCTTTAATACTGAAAGAAAGGATCTTCTTGACAACAAATCCGTTAAGAAGAGCAGCCGCATTGCTCAGTTTACTCCGTTTATTGGACCTCAGGCTCTCATCCGTTCCTCTGGTCGACTCCGACGGCTAATGGAAATTGACTTTGACACTAGGCATCCTATCGTGCTGGATGCGCGTCATATTTTTGTTAAACTGTTTCTGCGGCATACTCATTTGAAGAACCATCATCAAGGCATCGACTACTTAAGGTCAAAGGCACAAGAACGTTATGCCATCCTAAAACTACGTTCCACACTGCGTTCCATCAAATCAAACTGCGTCTTGTGTAGAAAGTTCCGTGCAGCAACCATTCAGCCTATCATGGCAGACCTCCCAAAGGAGAGACTCGCATACCAGTCTCCTCCCATTACCAACACCGGGGTTGATTACTTCGGCCCATTCTACGTCACAGTTCGTCGGACTACCGAGAAGAGGTGGGGATTTCTTTTCACTTGTCTCACTACTCGTGCTGTCCGTATTGAAATTGTCCCGTCCATGGACACTAGTTCCTGTGTAATGGGAGTGGAGCGGTTCGTCTCCCGTCGGGGTACTCCTGCTATGATTTGGTCGGATAATAGTACGAACTTCATTGGAGCGGAGAAAGAGCTCCGTGAATGTGTGGAAAAATGGAATACACTTAACATCGCTGCCGAACTTGCACATAAGGGCATTAAGTGGAGGTTCAATCCACCCAGTGCGCCACACCAAGGTGGCATCTGAGAGAGGTTAGTTCGTAGTTTTAAAAGAGTACTGTACACTATCCTCGGTACGCGTCGCCTCACAGATGAGGTGTTGAGCACTACTTTTTGTCTGGTCGAATACGCACTAAACTCACGTCCCTTAACGCCCGTAAGCGCCGACCCGTCCGACCTAGGCGCAATAACACCTAATCATTTTCTACTCGGTAACCAAGCAACCAGAATTCCGTCCATCGTTGGCGTCGACGAGTTTGATCATCGTAAGCGGTACGCCCGTGCACAGTCATACGCCAATGCAATTTGGGCACGTTGGCTCAAGGAGTATGTACCTACGTTGAACCGTAGACCTAAGTGGCAGACGCCTGCCGAGCAGCACCTCAAAGTCGGTCATTTAGTTTGGATCGTTGAAGAAAGCAACCCTAGGGGTTACTATCCAACTGCTCGGATTGAAGAACTTCGGTACGGCTCCGACTGCGTCGCCCGCTCCGCCGTCTTACGCACGTCATCCGGATTGCTCGTCCGCCCACTCGTTAAGCTTGTACCAATCCTCCCAACATTTTCTTCCGGGCCGGAGGATGTTACCGAGTAAATTGAATTGAATAAATTATATCATTAGATAGAGATTTTTTGTGCGTATTATATCAAAACTTTTGCTTAGATTTTCCGTTCTAAATGCAACATACGTATTATTTCTGAGAAATACCAAAGCCGATTTCCCACTAAGAATAACTTCCGAAATGGCTTAAAACTGTTCGCTTAGCCTAACAAATTCGGTTTTTTGAACGGATTAGTTTGAATTGGTGACCTAGACTAAGACCTGCTAAAAAAGATCAAGCTAGATTTGCCTCCAAGTAAACGATGCTTATTGCCTTGACGTTTCGATATACAGTTGACTATAGACTGACTATATATATAGATCTCGATGAATTGAATTTACGAAAGACTGCTTTTTGTCAGCTTTACGCACCTTGATTCAATACAAATCGTGATTTAAACTGTGGCGGAGACTTGAGGCGTCCCGGACTTCACAAACCTGGAGCATAGTTCTAAGTTTCATTGTTCTGGGGTTTAACTTAACATTTTTCATTTTTAATGAAAGGGAAGCACAAGCTGTCGCAAACGCTTTTGCAATTTAACCGTAAGGGGAAGAAGATTGATCGAGCAATTCTAATCAATTGTTTTCTCTAGAAGAAGAACAGATGGAGAGTGATTAAAAGTTACACGTTAAAATACTTAAAAGTCCTTTCGGTAATTTTAACAGTTTTTGTTCTATTTTTTGAGAAAGAATATCTCTCCAAGCAAAATAATTCTATATATAGAGCCCACAAAACGGTTTCCGGATTTTTAAACTGTTCTTAAAGATAGAATTTCGCACAAAAACCTCCAATACCATTCAATATTAAGTTCGAATGCATTATGAGATTAACTTCTGTTTCAGGTTCGGATACTATTTACGCGTAACGCTTCTTACTGTAGCACACCTAATTGCTACAACACCAAAAATAATTTTTTTAAAAAAAACTGCCAATTAAGCTTATATATCGGTAAATGAGTTAGCGATGCCAACATGTAACCGAATTGCTTTTGAGATTATACTGACCTGCTGGTGGAACTCGACAGCCATGCTCATAGTGTTCAGAAGGATGCAGATGAAGATGGCATACATGAAGTAGTCACTGTCCACCAGTGCACGTGCACGCATACATCCTGTAATTACAAACATCAAAAACTCATTAAATTGGATACGTTGGAACATTAGTAAAATTAATTATTATAACTAATTTCCACAATGCCGTATTAAATTTTCAAGCAAAATCATTCAATCAGCTTGAAGCTTTACTGCTTGAACTTCCTTTATAGAACTTCCTTAAATCTTCTTTAGAACCATGATCTGGGTAGATGTGAATCTAAAAGTTTTCTTCTTAATCTTGATTTAAATTTGGGTGGGAATTTGGAAAGATTGATCATCAGTTAGGGTTATTGACACGTGGTTAACACATTTGTCGCTTTTAGTGAATAAAAAATCGACAACAATCTAAAATGGACAACAGTGCTGCACAAATTTAAGCTCTTGTTCAAATTCTTCATCGTGAATATCATTGAAAAAAATGTTCGTTTTTATGCAAAATTGAATTAATTTTCATTTCGGTTTCTTTTTATGGAAAAAATAAATTAAAATTAAAATCATGCGGTTAAATATACTTGCAACAAAACTTTTACATTTACATTTATATGACTTATTAGGTATATTGATATATAGCATGGACCATTTTTTGCTGCTGCTCATCAAAAATAAGGTTCCTGTCAATTTGATCACTAAGGTATCTGCAACATTTTTGTGTTGCGAAGACTTCGTTTTTATAAGAAAAAGAATATAAATTGGAACTCTTGCGATTGAAAAACGATTTTCCTTGTACTCGTCAACACAATCATATATTCTTATCTTAGCTCGTGGGTCATGAGATTTGTTGAAACTTTTGAAAAATTTCAATCAAACTACTCAACGTTAAGTTTCAAAGAGTAGATGTATATATTTTTTTTTATTTGCCACATATTTTATCATTTCATTTTCCAGAAGATTTTTTGCATATCAAATAATTTCCCACTGTATCTATAGCAGTTTAACTTTTGAAAGCAAACGTATACATGCAGCCGCCCCAATGAAGACGAAAAATCACAAAAAATAAAGTTTGTAAAAACCAGAAAAACGCAGAAACTGAAAAAAACTTCAAAATTTGGGCTCCATATTTGTTCAACCATGCCCCGCACTTTGGAAGGACAACTAGAAAAAGTTTGATGCTTCAACTTTCTGGTCGAGTACCGTAAAGGGAGCCAACCAACACAATTGTATCGGTCAGTTTTCGAGATTGTTATTACCTACAGCGTGCAGAAAACATTTTTTTTCGATTTCATGCTTATTTATAGTCTTTCCCGTTGAGATGTACGATGAATTTAGAATTGTTTGTTATGACTTAAAGGCATTCGAATGAGACCACTAACTCTGCGCTTGTATTATCATTGCGTCAGGTAGCTGTAGCAGTTACCGTAGAAATGTTATTCGACAGTTAAATATCAAAAGCTACGGACGTCACCTTATCAACTGCCAATCAAAGAAAATTAAGAATATCTTTATAGATAAAATATTATTTGTTTTTTAAACGGATTATTTATATAAATGGTGTTCAACTAGAGAAGGTACAACGTATCAGGGTTCTCATACGGAAAAAATTTCAAACTGAGTTGAGTTGACAAAAGCTTAGCAAAAGTTTTCTCATTTTCATTTTTTTACTGAGTCCCTAAAGCCTAATAAAAAAATAACTGAAACCCTTGAGTCAAATTTTTAAGTTCTGGTCTCTAAAAATGAAAGCCAGGTTAACAACTGAATAATTAAAGTTAATGATTTCTCGGATATTGTAAGAGAACAAACACAGTACGTTAGACCTGGCCGGCCTTGAAGTTTTGTTCAGATATTTTTTGTAGTTGTCTTTGAATGTTCTACATGTTCTCTATTCAGTATGGTATGTTTTTTTCAATTTTGCAAATGGAATACTTCCTGTAAACAAAAAGTTCAGCTTTGCTTGGATTAAAGCATGGGGGAAAAACTTAGAGTTTCGTGTTTGGACGCAGAATAAATCAAAAAGCGTAATTTTTCAGCTTATTAAGCGTTCTTTTCTTATGAGTATAGTAACTACAGTTAGTTTTGGTCCTAATTGTTGGGCACTCTTTGAGAGCAAAGAAATTTGTATTAAAAAAACAAATGCTGAACCGACATTCTTTAAACAGTTTTGCTTCCAGTTTTTCTATCAATCAAAATAAAGCCTATTAACTTGAAAAAAAAATACAAATTTAAAATAAGTTCGTCTAGCAGCTCTTTGGCTAGGATGTGAAATTTTTTATTACTGTATAATTATTAGTTTTCTATATTTTGTTTTTCTTAACAATGACTCTCGGCACTTCAATCATGTTCAATCAATTGGCAAAAAATGTGCATAAGATAACACCAAAAAGCATGTTTTATACAAAAAGATAGTAATCTCACCGGCTTCTAATTTTGAGGTCTCGTGAACTGGCAAACTGACGTCACTGAATTTCCACTGCTGCTCTAAAGCAGACCAATCATGTCGACAAATTCAATAGTTCTAGAGCAAGAATAAGAATAGTTATGTGAGAACTTATGAAATGCAGTACAGTTCAATTGAAATATGAAGTTTTTGAATAGCCACTGAACGAGATAAGCGAATAAAATATTCACAATACAAAGCTATAAACTTCATCATTAATAATGATAGCGCCAAATTGTTTCCAAATACTACCTGTAAAATGGCTTCAGCTATAACGGATAGGTTTTCGCCTATTTTACTGTTATTTAGTTTTTACGCGTACAACTAGTGCTCTGTGAACAGGTATCAGTATAGAGCCTCATTAGCATATTCAAAATACCCAGGCTGAGGCGCGAGAGACAAACCAGCAGTGATCAGACCGATCTTGATTGAACTCAATGACAGACTTTAGAAGCTACTCTACAATCAGGATACAGTCTGATCAGCGTTGATTTCGGCCTGGAAGATCTGGACCCCATGTGCGCGACCCACGTCAATCTTCGATCAGTGCTGGCTTGGTACGCGCACCTCAACCGGGTTAGGCAACAGGAACAATATTATAATGTCTGATACTATGCATTAATTCCAATGAACTTACGTTTCCTACGAGGTGGATGTCGCTGAGGTGAGGCTTCCTGTGAAATATCACCACCACCATCCAGGTAGACAGAAGAAGGCTGTTTGATCTGCTTGTACATGCAATCTCTGTCATTACCTAGTTGATGCTGCGGCTGTCGATGCTGATGGCCAACATCCTGTCCATCTGGCAGGCGAATGGTGCCCTCGGATATTTCAAACAGTCTAGGTTGGTTGTTGACTCCCCCTCCTCCCCCTGCCCCTAGGCCTCCCTGACCAGGAGCAGACGGGAATGAATCAATGGGAACGTTGTTACCGCCTGATCGGTTGTTTGGTCTACAGTTTGTGTCAACGCTCTGCAGGGATGTCTGCAAAAACATTAAACATAACCAACTAACGTCGCGCGAATTACTCTCATACAACTGGCGAGCGGTTGGCTTCGTCAGTAGCTAGCTACGGTTTAGGGAGGCTAGCTTTACCTTCAGAAAGCCGTTGCTCGATCCATAAAAAATTTACCCGACCCATGACAGAAATAGAAAAGACAAGCACCAGCTTATATTTTTAATTTTGTTGTTATAAGAGGCGACAATGCACAAATATTGAGCGATGTTGCAATGGCAAAAATAGGAAAAGGCTTGTAAACTCCTATTCTATGTAAGAAGAAGCAGGCTTTTCAAAATTCTAACTTTCATAACATTTTCGCCATCGTTTACACAAAAAGTCAAGGACATAAAAGTCACTTGAAAAGTCAAAATTGTCAAGCAAAAATTTTGCATAAAAAGACACACACGTTTACAATTATTGCTATGAACTTCATTCAAGAGCAATTAATAAACGAGAACTAAATAATACCTATGTCACTTATTTACTCCCCAACATTTGATGAAGAAATCGTGTGATTTTAGCGTTATTGAAATTGCCTGAGATTGTGCGAACCTTTGAGCAGCTAAGAGACGATGCTGAAGGTGCTTCAGAGGGGACTTGTCTAAACTTGTTATAGTCATAGACAGATGCTGATTTAGTGGGTGTCTTTCCGACTGCTCCACTCGTTTCAAAAGAACCACTTCTCTTCCTCTGGTACAAACTACTCGCACCCCGCACAGGTACTGGGGTGTTGCAGACAGACATTTCGAACAGAGTGAGGTTATCCTGTGAAGCTAAGGGAATCTTAGGAGTCGGGATCCTTGACAGGTCCGGACTGTCATTGTAGCCCATGCTAGTCTCTCGAACTGCGGGACTGCCCAAAAATGGTATCATAGGGCTAGGGGTGGTACGTTTTGGCATCGAGGTCTGGTCGGCAAGAAAGGCGCAATTCAAGTTGGAGTTGTATTTCTGGGATCCATCCGATGTTCCGAAGTCTGTCCAGGAGCCACAATTGCTGTCGTTCTTGACAACCCCGCACTCTGGTTCATTTTTGTGGACAACAGGGGTCCCATGTCGTCTCGTTTTGTGTGGCGTCACTGTAGCTTTGTGCTGGCCTAACACTTTTTGAACCAGTTTCTCAAAGTGCCGTCGCCCTTTGCGGAACAAGTGACCTTAAACGGGAATAATTTTGGAATTCAATTCTTTTAATTGCGATACAGCAAATGGGCTATAAATTGCTTCAGTTGGTTACCAAATACTTAAAAAATAGATCAACCAAACTATTGGCTCTGTTAAAGCTTCCGCAAATAATCTTAATTTTTTTCTGCATCAGGATCTAAATTGTCCTGGAAAATTGTTCATGAAAATAATAAAATGTCAAAAAAATTAACTAGAAAACCTAATTCACAAATCATTCGCTCTAAAGAAAAAATAATATGAAAAAATTCCAAAACAGGGTGATTAACAATTCATCCTTGGCCAACATAATATACTGTTATAATGTAACTACCTGCAATAATTATGTGCAACAATAACATTGTAGATTGAGACCACTTAAGGGACTTGCGTTCGAGGGTCCATATGTAACTCACCAATGAGTGCGACAATTTCATCGTAGCACCCAGCCCCGATCTCCGGCTGTCCCTGGAATGAGCTGGATAGACTGGTAGTTGAGGATGAGTTTGTCTTGGCTGACCTCTGTTGCATCCTCTGCTCATTTATCAGTCTGCTCTCTCTTCTCTTAGTCTCCGAGAATTGAGTCGCGATCACAACCAGACACAAGTTTAACATGAAGAACGCTCCGATCTATAATGTACAACACTAAGTGTCAAAACTATCCATAAAATTCCACCCAAAAAGATGTCATTCCAGGTAGAGGTATCAGCGCAATTTCAGATAATTAATTTGTGCGAAAAATGCTGAATAAAATAAAATTTTGAAAGAAATGCGCTGAATGCACTGAAATTGTGAAAAGGATCTTTTCTGCTAGCGCCTGCAGCCCTATATAGCCGTTAATTTAGCACCCTAAATATTAAGTTTTCGACAATTGTATGAGCGATATTTGCATTTCATTGAAACAAGAGTGTCTAGGTAGATTGAAAGCACTTTTAGAATAGTTTCCTTGAAAAATTTGAGCCCTTGTTCTAGCCGATAACACCAAAAATAATAAGTTTTATTGATGCTTACGTTATTTGTCTCAAATTATCGTTGAAATACGTAAAGCTCTCAACCAATAGAATGCCAGCTTTTAATAAATGCATATTGTTTATGTATGTTTATGTATAAACTTACTTAGTTTTAACAGTATGTTTAGACATGTATAAATGGGGTGAAAAACTAAGCGGGGAAGGGGGCGCTAGAAGAGAAGATCCTGTGAAAAAAATGCGCCGAAAATGCAAAACTGGAAAAGAAATACGCTGAATGCAATGAAATTGTAAATGAAAGGTGGTCAATATACAGAAAAAGAAAAAGAAATGAGCTTAAAAAGCTCAAACAGTGAAAAAAACGCTGAATACACTAAAATTGTGAAAGAAGATGAAAGCATTGAAAGAGAACCACAAATATGCGGAATGTACTGCAATTATTTTAAAAAAATGCAATGAACACACTGAAAATGTTCAGGAAAAGCGCTGAACCATGTAATTTTTTAAAAATTTCGCTGAAGGTACTGAAATTGTTAAAAATTAGCTCTGAATGCAGTGAAAATGTGAAAAATACTCTGAATGCAAAGGAACTGTAAATTTAACACTAAAAGCATTGAAACAGTACCAAAAATGGGCAAAATGGACTAAACTTGTGACCATGATGCACTTAAATTGGGCAACGCTGAATGATATATAAAAAATAACAACATTATGCTCTGATTGTATTGGAATTCTTATAAACAAGCACTATGCATTGGCATTTAAAAAACGCGCGGAATGGACTGAAATTGATGCAAAAATTCATTGAATGCACCAAAATTGTGGAAGAAATGCGCTGAATGCACTGAAGTTGTGAAACAATTGTGCTGAATGCAAAGCAATGCTGAAAAAAATTGCTGAAAATACTGAAATTGTAAAAAAAAAATCACTGAATGCACTGAAAAACCAAATACTGAAAAGTATGCGATGCACTCACTGAAATTGTAGAAGAAACGCGCTGAATGCATTGAATTGATATAATAAATGAGCTTAATTCACTGAAATTGCAAAAGAAATGCGATGAATGCACTGAAAATGTGGAAAAACATGCTCAATGCATTAATACGGTAGAAAAAAAATGGCTTAAATTTACTGAAATCGTAAAAGAAATGCGCCGAATGCACTGAAAATTTTAAAAAAGCACTGAATGAAATGAAACTGTAAAAGAATTACGCTGAATGCAATGAATTGGGTGGAAGAAATGCGCTGAGTGCACGGAAACTGCGAAAGAAATGAGCTGAATGCACCTATAGTTACTTAATGCATTTAAATTTATTTAAAAAAGCGCATTTTGTACATAATTTAAAGCAAAATAATGAAATGGCGTGAGATAATAAGAAGATGTCAATAAGGATGTAAAAACTTCTACATCGCTAACTCATTTTTTAAAATGAAAGAGAGGAAAAATTAGACCAACAGTTTTTTTTCCTTCTTTTTTTTATAAAACCCTCTACTCAGAGTTACTCTTTAAAATGATGTCAGCAGATACTAATTAAAATTAACTTTTAATCTCCAACTGAGTAAATTGTTGCTATCCCTTTTTATCTGACTTTTCTAGCAGGGGATCTTGGCAAGAGTAAGCATATTTTAGTGTTTCTTATCAAGGCTATAAAAATCGTATCACTAGGTTAGCATTGCCTGCGTAATTCAATCCCGGGTCGAGGTTTGGCGGTGAATTTTCGTAAGAAATGCGGTGAAATGTGGTGGAAAAAAAAATAATTTTCACCGCGTATGTCTTACATCTTTTTGCGGTGAATGCGGTGAATTGCGGTGAATTATTTATTTTCACCGCGTTCTCAGCATTCTAAGAAAAAAGAATCGTCCACTCACGGGTTCGAACCTCTGACCTGCATGCCTTCCACTGCTTAGTCCACTGCGCCAACTTTCACGTTCTTCTTTGTACTTTATTGTGAATTTAAATCAGATTGAGTAAACTTTGGAAATCATATGCGGTGAATTTTTGTAAGAAATGCGGTGAAATTCGCGGTGAATTTTTGTAAGAAATGCGGTGAATTTTAGTAAAAAATGCGGTGAGATGCGGTGAAATATTTTGCTTTTCACCGCATTCACCGCAATCACCGCATTTCTTACAAAAAATTACCCTAAAACCTCGACCCGGGATGTATCTCCCGCGCTATAAGTACTGTTGTAATGTACCATCTAAACAGCGTTTGAAAGTTCAAATCTATTCTAATCTGATTGCTGAATTTTCAGGATGTTAAGAGCGAAACTGTTTATTAAGCAAAAATGGACTAACCACAATGAGTAGAACAAAATAAGCGAAGTCGTAGAAAGAGTGACTATCCTGTACTATGTACATTATGTCCGCCCATCCCTCCAATGAAATCACCTGAAACACAAAACACAAACTAACACCTGAAACACAACAAACTTTTACTGACGGATAAAAAAGCATATTTTCGGAAAATTTGTGAGAACCTTGAAAGGCATAATCTTCATATTTTAAACAGTGTCTAAAAGCTTTAAAGCGCAATTAGTTGTATAGTTATTTGATTTTTTTTTTAAAAAATAAGTAGTCCTTATTGTTATCACAGCACAGAGAGCAATAAATAATAACCTAAGTTCTGCTTGAAATCAACTTAAGAGTGCTTTCGATTATTTTAGCATGTATTAAGCATTGCAGTATCGCTTGCTGGATCCCTTGTCAAAACCGGCTATAGTGTAATACTTCATAAGGTTCCTGCAGTTATCTTGTAAGATTTATCAGACACGGCCGAATGGTTATCTTGCAAAACTCTGGCGAAAATGGTTATCATGCAATAGCATTCGAGACGATAACCATTTGAAGTCAAATGGGAGTCTGCAGTTTTGGTAAAAATATATTGAAACAG
>NW_027453033.1:0-19888 GCF_964194025.1 Convolutriloba macropyga
GATTAGGATGAGAATGATCTATATATTCGACTGTTTTACCACTAATAGTTTCTAGACTGATAGAACTAAATAATGTCATTACACCATAGTTTACTAATCTAACATTGGCATCATTAGCTTTTATTTCACCAGCATTATCTGACACACTAAGTTCTGTCTCTAAATATGGTTCATGGTTGTTTATATGATTCTCTTCTCCACTAATCAAAATTTTATCATTATTATTAACGGTACTCAATGTTGCTGGATTGTTAGGTTTATAACTTACGATCTTGCTATTGTTTATGTCATTATTATACAAATATTTTTTATTTAATTCATAGTCCATTTTTATACTACAATATTTAATTATATTCAGCCAGTACTATTGCTTTTACTTTTGCTATTACTATATCTATTACAATAGCTATTACTATAACTATTACCATAGCTATTACTATATCTATTTTTACGACCATTACAAAAGCTATTATTATAGCTTTTAATATGACTACTACTCTAGCTATTAATATAGATTTTACAATAGTTGATGGATTATTTAATAATGTATTGAGTTAATGTAATATTAAATTTTTAACTGAATCTAAAGAAGAACATACACAGTAGTGTTGACATCTTAAAACGATAAAGCCAACAAAAAGATATAACTTTAGTGAAACTATGCTTAAGGCAACTAGATTAGGTTAATTAGACTATCAGTTTACAATTCAGTGTTCAATGTAAACAGTGGGAATTACCAATTTCTATAAACCTGTGTGGTTTTAGACAGTTTTAGCTCTAACATTAGCAATAACTCTAACTCTAGCTGTAGCTCTAACTCTAGATCAAACATTACATCTATTCCTTATTATCAAAATTTTGGAGCCTCCATATTAAATTCAACTATTATACCCAGAGCATATGAACTAGCTGATTTATCAGAATTGATATAAGAAGAAACTAATAGTAATGTTAGAAAAGTACCTGACAGGAGTACCATGAAATCTAGAATGGAAATAAAATGAGGATCGCTTAGTTTTGATGTAGAGAGCTCACCATCCCCCTTCTCAAAATATTGTTGATATCATGGTTTTTCACACAATTAATGTTCAATGTAATGTGATATCAGGAGTTAAAGATAATTATAATGATACTGATGTAGTAACACTTTTAATCTAATGGAAGCACTAGGTCTTTTAATAAATTTTATTCCAACTATTGTGTTGTATCAAAGTGTTACTAAAAAAATAGAAAACATAGAATTTTATATTAGAGATGAGCAAGGAAGACCAATTGACTTTAATGGAGATTTATTTTTTTTACCCTACACTTAGTTTAAGATAAAGCTATAATAACATAGCTTTAATAATACAATAATAGATATAATAGTAGATAAAATATTAGATATAGTAGTAGTTGTGATACTACATATAATATTAGATATAATAAATGATATAATAATAGATATAATAATAGATATAATAGTAGATATTATATTATATATAATAATAGATATATTAATAAATCTAATATTAGATTAAAAAAATAGATAATAGATAATAGATACATAATAAATAGATATAATCTTATATATAACATCACACATAATATTAGATTTATTAGTAGGTATACTATTAGATATAGAGTAGAAATAATAGTAGATAAAAATACTAGTTATAATGATAGATTATGTACAAGAGATAATAGATTTAATATTTATCTAATATTAGATATAAGATTAGATAAAAAATTAGATGTAACATTTTTTTATAAAATTAGATAATAAGTAAGAGATAAAAATAGATCATAGATATAGCAAGCAATATTAGATTTAGTTAAAAGATGAAAAAAAAGAAAAAAGGTGAAAGTTAATATATATATATATATATATATATATATATATATATATATATGTATATAAAAATATATATATATATATATATATATATATAAATATTTATATATATATATATATATATATATATATATATATTTATATATATATATATATATATATATATATATATATATATATATATAATTATATATATATATATATATATATATATATATATATATATATATATATATATATATATATATATATATATATATATAATATATATAATATATATATATATATATATATATATATATATATATATATATATATATGTACATCTATAGATGTAATATTAGATATAGATATAGAAGTAGATAAATAGATATAGATATAATATTAGATACAGATATATAGATATAGATATAATATTAGATATAAATTTAATATTAGATATAGATATGATGTTAGATATAGAAATAGTATTAGATATAGTTTTATTTATATATATCTAATAATATAGCTGATAGCATAAGCCTTCGCACCATAGCTAACTACACCATCCCATTCAAATCTTAATTTACCTTTAAAGTTTTCATTTTTAGATACATCAATAGATAAAAAATTATGGGATCTTTTCCAAAAATCATAAAATATTATAGCAAAATCTCTATAACTGAGTTTTCCCTCATTAAAGAAGTCGTGATAAATTTTTTCTGGCACCTTAACTCTTTGTTTGAATAATACGAGTAGATTATAGTTTTCTCTAAAATTTTGTCTATCAGTAGGAAGTTAGTTCTGATTAAAGGAGAACATATTGCAATTATTATGTCTACCTCTACAGAAATTTTCATTCATTATAGACAATGTTGGAGGAACATCATCATATAGCGGCTACCGGTCACTGGTGTACTTGCGTTTAGGCAACCCAGAACAGCTCCTTATTTGCTCAGCGGTAAAATCTACTTTCCAATAGAACTGAAGAATTTTCCTGTGTTGCCCCAAACTTGGAAAAAATTTCAAACCTTTCAAACATTTTTAGCAAAAAATTTTAAAACTTTTTGAACCCCTAAAAAGGTGTGAAATAGATTTTTCGCTTTACAAGAGCACTCCAAAGTGATTTTTTTGTTGGCTTATGGGGTCGAGACATCATTTTGACGTCCTAAAGTGGTCTGAAATTAATTTTGCGCTATAAAAGAGCACTCAAAAGTGATTTTTGTTGACTTTTTTTCTTGTTGGAAATTTTTTTGGATAAGGTCTCTCCTATAAAAGATTTGGTCATAAATTCTACTATAAATTTTGTTCATTTATTTGTTTTTCGGTTTAAAGATCAGCATGACAACCATTGCGACCATAGATTTGGAGAAAATTTAAGAAATTTATGAACAAATATAAGTTGACTATCAGGAATATAGTGAACGGTTGGTATATTTTTGGCAGCTTGTCTTTACTTGGACCCAGCTGTTAACTTGGAAACTGCTCTTAAGCTAAGACCAAATAATGGATTAATAGGTATAGACAAGTTTTCGTTAGGCACTTACCTTAGTCTTGTTAGTTCCTTCGATTACAATAAATACTTCATGGCGCTTCAGGGTTAACTGCAGAAAAAAGTCAGAAAGGCCATGGATATTCATTTGTTTCGCCTTGTCCAATCACAAATGCATATACCGGTCATCTGACTAGTCTAGCGTTCTGCTTCTTGGTGAAAAAGTTTAAAAGAAAATTGTTTGATTTGCTGCCTTTTTGATTTCTGAACACTTTGTCTGAGATTGCGAAGGTTTTTTGTCAAAAAAGACCGGTTTTATAATTAAAAAATTATCGATTGGATCAAATAACTATTCTGAAAATTTCTATTCCAAACACCGGTGCCATGCAATTCACTTTCCACTATTGAGAGAAAAAGTTTAGTGGGTTAGTAGACTCTTACAATATTTTATCTACCTATCCAAAGCGGTTATAACTAATTTAGCAGATGAGAGAGAAAGATTTATGTACACTAAGGCAAATGCTCGAGTTCCGCAAAGAAGCACCAAATTGTTTTATTAGCTTTCTGTTTGACTGTTTGCTCAATGTAATCAATGACACAGTTCCACTCAAAAAGCAGTTCTTTTTAAAATCAAGTGGATTCATTTCAGCTGTTATTATCATCAACCTCATACTCCTTTCGTTTTTGTTCAAATAATGTTTACCCAGGTCGGACAAATTTTATCTACGTATCCAAAGCGGTTGTAACTAATTAAACAGATGAGAGAGAAACATTTATGGATGTTAAAGCAAATGCGCGAGTTGTCTGAGAGTAATTTCAAAAAGTTCCGCAAAGAAGCACCAAATTGTTTTATAAACTTTCTGTTTGACTGTTTGCTCAATGTAATCAATGGCACAGATCCAGCCAACAAGCAGTTCTTTTAAAAATCAAGAGCATTTATTGCAGCTGTTGCAATCAAAGGAAATAAGTCTGAAGAAAAAGCTATTTGTTTTTGCAAGAAAATCAGATCTTATCAAGGCAATAGGATTCTGGTGCGCATTCTATACTTAAAAGTCAAATAATGCACCCAGAAGAGTTTGTTTTGTTCCCCAATGAAGAGCATGTTGATACAAAAACAATCAGCAGAGGAAAAATTTATTGATAACCCAATATATCTACAAAAAGCCAATCAGTTATCAATCCTACAAAGATCCAATCCAAATATTGAGCAAAACAGTGAAAAAAACACAAGATGCTAACACTAGCACTGATAGGTTGAATACGAGAACAAAGAGTACGGGGATGAAACAAGCGATTCAGATGACGTAAAATTAGAATCTTTTGCTAGTGACGACAGTGCAATCGACCCCGTAGTGAAAAAAAGGAAGGATTCGGCGTTTGACTCAATAAGGCTAAAACTTAAATTATTGGATGGAAACAAAACAAAAAGAGCTGTAATAAACCTGAAAAAATTTTTTTATTCCGATAATGTCTCTATTAGTGAAGAGAATAATTGTCGTTAAAATGAAGATGAACAACAATTAGCAAAGGTAACCAGTTTCTTGTACAATTTACAAACTACCAAAAAACTGACGTGAAAAATTCTTCCCAAATGATAGGTGAACTTGGTATAGCAGCCCATTTAGTTTACTATTTTCATGCAAAAAAATTCTCGATGAACTTTCCAGCGAACAAGAAGAAGAACAACCGACTCTAAATAAAAAAACAGCGGCAGCAAAAACAACAAAAAACCAAGAAGAAGATCTGAGACAAAAAAAAATACAAAAGCAAACGTCGATGAGAGCAAAAAGAAGACAGACAAGAAGACAATTAGAAAAAACTGGTCTTTCTATAGATATTGTGTAGAAACTTGACAACCTCTTTTTAAACGGACCTGCGTCAATTGGAAACGCAAAAAGACTTCAAAATTTGATTAAGATATCAATGAAAAAAATGTATTTGTAAGGAAACCATCCTTTGCCAAATATCGTTCCACATATATTGTTCCATCGCATCCAATTCTTAATTTACCATTAATATTTTCATCTTCAGATACATCAATAGCAAAATAATTGTGAGGTGTTTTCCAAACATCATAAAATATATTAGCAAATCTCTATAACTGAGTTCCCCCTCGTTAAAGAAGTCGTGATAAATTTTTTCAGGTACCTTCTCTCTTTGTTTGAAAAAATTATTGTATGAATAGATTACAGTTTTCTCTAACATTTTCTCTATCAGTAGAAAATGTGGTCTGATTAAAGGAGAACATATTGCTTTTTTACCGCATCCATCCTTTTTTGTCACTACGGGGTCGATTACGCTGTCGTCAGTAACAAAATAATTTTACGTCATCTGAATCACTTGTTCATGTATTCTTTGTTCTAGCATTCAATCTATCAGCGCTTGTGTTAGCATCATGTTTTTTTTTCACTGTTTTGCTAAAAATTTGTATTGAATCTTAGTAGGATTGATTACTGATTGGCTTTTTGTAGATATATTTGGCTATCAATAACTTTTTCTTTTGTTGGTTTTTTTGTATCAACATTCTCTTCATTGTGGAACAAAACAAACTTTTCTGCATGCATTATCTGACTTTTAAGTGAAGATGGCGCACCAGAATCCTATAGCCTTGATAAGATCTGGTTTTCTTGCAAAAGCAAATTGCTTTTTCTTCAGACTTAATTCCTTTGATTACAACAGCTGCAATGAATCCTCTTGATTTTAAAAAGAACTGCTTGTTGACTGGATCTGTGCCATTGATTACATTGAGCAAACAGTCAAACAGAAAGTTTATAACAACAATTTGATGCTTCTTTGCGGAACTTTCTGAAATTACTCTCAGACAACTCGAGCATTTGCTTTAGCATACATAAATCTTTCTTTCTCATCGGTTAAATTAGTTAAAACCTCTTTGGAGGAAGTTAGATAAAAAATTGTTCGACCTGGTCCTACAATACTTAAAAAATAACGCAAGGAGTCTGAAGTTTTTTGGATCAATGAGTAGGTGTCCAAAGGGTAATTTTGTTGCTAGTTCTTAGCTTTCTTGTAAAAATATCTCGTTCTTCAATTTTGGGGCATAAAAGAGTGTCCAAATCTACAATTTCCTTCTGCAATAGGTTTTGCAGTGATTCCGATTTGTGTTTTCATTTTGAGTAGAATTTTCCGGAATGAAAACCAAGATTAATTGCGATAAAGATAAAACAAAGATAAAAAATTGTTCGACCTGGTCCTACAATACTTAAAAAATAACGCAAGGAGTCTGAAGTTTTTTGGATCAATGAGTAGGTGTCCAAAGGGTAATTTTGTTGCTAGTTCTTAGCTTTCTTGTAAAAATATCTCGTTCTTCAATTTTGGGGCATAAAAGAGTGTCCAAATCTACAATTTCCTTTTGCAATAGGTTTTGCAGTGATTCCGATTTGTGTTTTCATTTCGAGTAGAATTTTCCGGATTGAAAACGAAGATTAATTGCGATAAAAATTTGGGATAGAGACCAGGAAGGATAACTGCCAGTGCTCCAAGATAAACCGTGTAAAAATCTACTAACGTACTGATGAGTTGTTCTCTCAATAGCGGAAATGTAACTGCAAGGCACCAGTGGTAGGAATAGATTTTCTCAGAATGGTTATTCGATCAAATCGATAACTCTTTAATTACAAAACCGGTCTTTTCATGACAAAACTTTCGCAGTCTCAGACAAAGTCTTCGGAATTCGAAACTCCAGCAACTTAAACAATTTTCTTTTAAACAATTTTACAAACAAGCAAAACGTTAGACTAGTCAGAGGGCCGATATAAGCGTTTGTGATTGGACAAGTCAAAACAAATGAATATCCAAGGCCTTTCTGACTTTTTTCTGCAGTTAACCCTAAAGCGTCATGAAGTATTCATTGTAATCGAAGGAATTAACAAAACTTAAGTTGAGTGTCTAACGAAAAGTTGTCTATATCTATTCATACTGTCATCGAAAAGTTGTCTATGCTAACATCATATGTTCTTAGCTTAAGAGCAGTTTCCAAGTTAACATCTGGATCCAAGTAAAGACAAGCTGCCAAAAATATACAAACCATTCACTATAATCCGGATAGTGATCTTTTATTTGTTCATAAATTTCTTGAAATTTCTTCAAATCTATGGTCGCAAGGGTTGTCAGGCTGATTTTTAAACCAAAAAATAAATAAATGAACAAAATTTATAGTAGAATTTATGAATAAATCTTTTATAGTAGAGACCTTATCCAACAAAAAATTCAAGTAAAAAAAAATCACTTGTCACTTTTGAGTGCCCTTTATATCGCAAAATTATTTTCAGACCACCTTAGGACTTCCAATTTCGCAGTCTTTCTGCGTTTCCAATTGACGCAGGTCCGTTTAAGTAGAGCTTGCCAAGTTTCATTACATTATCTATAGAAAGACCAATTTTTCTATTGGTCTCTTTTTCTGTCTTCTTCTTGCTCTCATCGACGTTTGCTTTTGTTTTTTTTGTCTCAGATCTTTTTCTTGGTTTTTTTGTTGTTTTTGCTGCTGCTGTTTTTATTTAGAGTCAGTTGTTCTTCTTCTTCTTCGCTGGAAAGTTCATCGAGAATTTTTTTGCATGAAAATAGTTAACTAAATGGGCCGCTATATCAAGTTCACTTATTATTTGGGAAGAATTTTCCACGTCAGTTTTTTGTTAGGTTGCAAAATGTACAAGAAATTGGTTATCTTCGCTCCTTGTTGTTCACCTTCAATTTGAAGAAAATTATTTTCTACACTAATAGAGAAAATATCGGAATCAAAGAATTTTTTCAGGTTAATTAGAGCTCTTTTTGTTTTTTTTTCATCCAATAATTTCAGTTTTAGCCTTATTGAGTCAAACGCCGCATCCTTCCTTTTTTTCCACTACGGGGTTGATTACACTGTCGTCAGCAAAAAAAAATTCTAATTTTACTTCATCTGAATCAGTTGTTCACGTGCCCTTTGTTCTGGTATTCAATCTATCAGTGCTTGTGTTAGCATCATGTATTTTTTCCACTGTTTTGCTCAAAATTTGCATTGAATCTTAGTAGGATTGATAACTGATTGGCTTTTTGTAGATATATTGGGTTATCAATAATTTTTTCCTTTGTTGAATTTTTTTGTATCAACAATATCTTGCTTGGGGAACAAAACAAAGTCTTCTGCATGCATTATTCGACTTTCAAGTAAAGATAGCGCACCAGAACCCTATTGCCTTGATAAGATCTGATTTTTTTGCAAAACTAAATGGCTCTTTCTTCAGACTTTCCTTTGACTACAACAACTGCAATGAAGCCTCTTGATTATAAAAAGAACTGCATGTTAACTGGAACTTTGCCATTGATAACATTGAGCAAGCAGTCAAACAGAAAATTTATAAAACAATTTGGTGCTTCTTGTGGAATTTTCTGAAATTACTCTCAGACAACTCGAGCATTTGCTGTAGCATACATAAATCTTTCTTTCTCATCGGCTAAATTAGTTAAAACCTCTTTGGAGGAAGTTAGATAAAAAATTGTTCGACCTGGTCCTACAATATTTAAAAAATAACGCAAGGAGTCTGAAGTTTTTTGGATTAATGAGTAGGTGTCCAAAGAGTAATTTTGTTGCTAGTTCTTAACTTTCTTGTAAAAATATCTCGTTCTTCAAATTTGGGGCTTAAAAGAGTGTCTAAATCTACAACTTCCTTCTGCAATAATTGCAGTGATTCCGATTTGTGTTTTCTTTTTGAGTAGCATTTTCCGGATGGAAAACGAAGTTTTATTGCGATAAAAGTTTGGGATAAAAACCAGGAAGGATTACTGCCAGTGCTCTAAGATAAACCGTGTAAAAATCTACTAGCGATGAGTTTTTCTCTCAATGGCGGAAAGTGAACTGCACGGCACCGGTGGGAGGAATAGATTTTCTCAGAATGGTTTTCCATCAAATTGATAACTCTTTAATTATAAAACCGGTCTTTTCATGACAAAAACCTTCGCAATCTCAGACAAAATCTTCGGAAATCGAAACTCCATTAATTTTAACAATTTTCTTTTAAACATTTTCACAAACAAGCAAAACGTTAGACTAGTCTGATGACCAATATAAGCATTTGTGGTTGCACAAGGCAAAACAAATGAATATCCAAGGATTTTCTGACGTTTTCTGCAATTAATCCTGAAGCGTCATGAAGTAATCATTGTAATCGAAAGAATTAACAAGACTTAAGGTAAGTGTCTAACGAAAAGTTGTCTATACCTATAAATCCATCATATGATCTTAGCTTAAGAGCAACTTCCAAGTTAACATCTGGGTCCAAGTAAAGACAAGCTGCCAAAAAAATACAAACCGTTCACTATAATCCGGATAGTTGACTTTTATTTGTTCATATGTTTCTTGATTTTTTTTCAAATCTATGGTCTCAATGGTTGTCATGCTGATTTTTAAACCAAAAAATAAATAAATGAATAAAATTTATAGTAGAATTTATGAACAAATCTTTTATAGTAAAGACCTTATCCTAGAAAAAATTCAGTCAACAAAAATCACTTTTGAGTGCTCTTTTACAGCGCAAAATTAATTTCAAACCACTTTAGGACTTCAAAATTTGCAGTCTTTTTGCGTTTCCAATTGATGCAGGTCCGTTTAAATAGAGGTTGCTAAGTTTCATTACATTTTCTATAGAAAGAACGGTCTTTTCTAATTGTCTTTTTGTCTGTCTTCTTCTTGCTCTCATCGACGTTTGCTTCTGCATTTTTTTGTCTCAGATCTTCCTCCTGGTTTTTTGTTGTTGTTGCTGCCGCTGTTTTTTATTTAGACTAGGTTGTTCTTCTTCTTTGTCGCTGGAAAGTTCATTGAGAACTTTTTTGCATGAAAATAGTAAACCAAATGGGCTGCTATATCAAGTTCACTTGATATTTGGGAATACTTTTTCACGTCAATTTTTGGTAGCTTGTAAATTGTACAAGAAATTTGTTACCTTCGCTCATTGTTGTTCATCGTCAATCGGAAGAAAAATATTCTCTTTACTATTGGAGACGGTACCGGAATCTTTTGGAGACTATTGGAGACGGTACCGGAGACGGTAAAAGAATTTTTTCAGGTTTATTAGAGCTCTTTTTGTTTTATTTTCATCCAATAATTTCAATTTTAGCCTTATTGAGTCAAACGCCGAATCCTTCTTTTTTTTCACTGCGGGGTCGATTACACTGTCGTCACAAGCAAAAGGTTCTAATTTTACGTCATCTGAATCACTTGTACCATCCCCGTACTCTTTGTCCTCGTATTCAATCTGTCAGCGCTAGTGTTAGCATCTTGTGTTTTTTTTTTCACTGTTTTGCTCAATATTTGGATTGGATCATAGTAGGATTGATATCTGATTGGCTTTTTGTAGATATATTGGGTTATCAATAATTTTTTCCTTTGCTGATTTTTTTTGTATCAACATTCTCTTCATTGGGGGAACAAAACTCTTCTGCATGCATTATTTGACTTTTAAGTAAAGAATGCTACCAGAATCCTATTGCCTTGATAAGATCTGATTTTCTTGCAAAAACAATTAGCTTTTTCTTCAGACTTATTTCCTTTGATTGCAACAGCTGCAATAAATGCTCTTGATTTTTAAAAGAACTGCTTGTTGGCTGGATCTGTGCCATTGATTACATTGAGCAAACAGTCAAACAGAAAGTTTATAAAACAATTTGGTGCTTCTTTGCGGAACTTTTTGAAATTACTCTCAAACAACTCGCGCATTTGCCTTAGCGTACATAAATCTTTCTCTCTCATCTGTTAAATTAGTTATAAACGCTTTGGATAGGTAGATAAAAATTTATAAGAGTCTACTAACCCACTAAATCTTTTTCTCTCAATAGCGGAAAGTGAATTGCGCGGCACCGGTGGTAGGAATAGAATTTCTCAGAATAGTTATTTGATCAAATCGATAACTTTTTAATTATAAAACCGGTCTTTTTTGACAAAAAACTTTCGCAATCTCAGACAAAGTCTTCAGAAATCAAAACCGCAGCAAATCAAACAATTTTCTCTTAAACGTTTTCACCAACCAGCAGAACGCTAGACTAGTCAGATGACCGGTATATGCATTTTTGATTGGACAAGGCAAAACAAATGAACATCCAAGGCCTTTCTGACTTTTTCTGCAATTAGCCCTAAAGCGTCATGAAGTATTCATTGTAATCGAAGGAATTAACAAAACTTAAGTTGAGTGTCTAACGAAAAGTTGTCTATATCTATTCATACTGTCATCGAAAAGTTGTCTATGCTAACATCATATGTTCTTAGCTTAAGAGCAGTTTCCAAGTTAACATGTGGGTCCAAGTAAAGACAAGCTGCCAAAAATATACAAACCGTTCATTATATTCCGGATAGTCAACTTTTATTTGTTCATAAATTTTTAAATTTTCTACAAATCTATTGTCGCAATGGCTGTCATGCTGATTTTTAAACCAAAAAACAATTAAATAAACAAAATTTATAGTAGAATTTATGAACAGATCTTTTATAGTAGAGACCTTATCCAAGAAAAATTTCAAGTCATCAAAAATCACTTTTGAGCGCTCTTTTTTAGCGCAAAATTTTATCGGACCACTTTAGGACTTCAAAAAGTTTTTGTATGTCTCGACCCCCTTAAGTCAACAAAAACTCAATTTTGAGTGCTCTTTTATAGCGAAAAATCTATTTCAGACCTTTTTAGGGGTTCAAACAATTTTAAAATTTTTTGCAAGTTTGGGGCATCACGGGACAATTCCTCAGTTCTATTGGAAGCTAGATTTTGCCGCTGAGCAAATGAGGAGCTGCTCTCGATTGCCTTAACGCCAGTACACCAGTGACCGGTAGCTGCTGTATGATGATGTTCCTCCTACATTGTCTATAATGGATGAGAATTTCTGTAGAGTTAGACATAATAATTGCAATATGTTCTCCTTTAATCAGAACACATTTTCTACTGATAGACAAAAAGTTAGAGAAAACTGTAATCTATTCATATTATTCAAACAAAGAGTTAAGGTACCAGAAAAATTTTATCACGACTTTTTTAATGAGGGGGAACTCAGTTATAGAGATTTTGCTATAATATTTTATGATTTTTGGAAAAACATCCCATAATTATTTATCTATTGATGTATCTAAAGATGAAAACTTTAATGGTAAATTAAGAATTGGATGTGATGATATAGTTAGCTATGGTGCAAAGGCTTTTACTATTAGCTATAGTATTAGATATATATATAAATAAAACTATATCTAATATTAATTATATATCTAACATCATATCTATATCTAATATTATATCTATATCTAATATTTTAACTATATCAAGTTTTACATCTATATCTATTATTGTATCCATATTTGTATTATATCTATATCTAATATTATATCTATATCTACATAACTGTATCTAATATTATCTATATATCTTTTTCTATATCTATATCTAATACTACATCTATAGATGTACATGTATATATATATATATATATAGAGAGAGAGAGAGATATTATTTATATATATATATATATATATATATATATATATATATACATATATATATGTGTGTGTGTATGTATATTAAATTTTTGTCTTTTTTCTTTTTTTTATCTTTTAACTAAATCTAATTTTATCTCTTATATCTATTATCTATTTATATCTGTTACCTATTATCTAATTTTATATCTAATATTACATCTAATTTTATATCTAATCTATATCTAATATTAGATAAATTTTAAATCTATTATTTTTTGTCTATAATCTATCATTATAACTGGTATTTTATCTAATATTATATCTACTATTTTATCTAATAGTATACCTACTATTAAATCTAATATCATATGTAATGTTATATATAAGATTATTTCTATTTATACCTATTATTTATTATCTATTTTTATATCTAATATTAGATTTAATATTATATCTATTATTATATATAATATAATATCTACTATTATATCTATTATTATATCTATTATTATATCATTTATTATATCTAATATTATATGTAGTATCACAACTACTATTATATCTAATATTTTATCTACTATTATATCTATTATTGTATTATTAAAGCTATGTTATTATAGCGTTATCTTAAACTAAGTGTAGGGTAAAAAACAAATCTCCATTAAAGTCAATTGGTCTTCCTTGCTCATCTCTAATATAAAACTCTATGTTTTCTATTTTTTCTTAGTAACACTTTGATATAACACAATAGTTGGAATGAAACTTATTAAAAGACCTAGTGCTCCCAATAGATTAAAAGTGTTACTACATCAGTATCATTATAATTATCTTTAACTCCTGATATCACAATACATTGAACATTAATTGTGTGAAAAACCATGATATCAACAATATTTTGAGAAGGGGGATGGTGAGCTCTCTACATCAAAACTAGGCGATCCTCGGTTTATTTCCATTCTAGATTTCATGGTACTCCTGTCAGGTACTTTTCTAACATTACTATTAGTTTCTTATTATATCAATTCTGCTAAATCAGCTAGTTCATATGCTCTTGGTATAATTGTTGAATTTATTATGGGGGCTCCAAAATTTTGATAATAAGGAATAGATGTAATGTTAGATCTAGAGTTAGAGTTATTGCTAGTGTTAGAGCTAAAAATATCTAAAACCACACAGGTATATAGAAATTAGTTATTCCCACTGTTGACATTGAACACTGAATTTTAAACTGATAGTCTAATTAACCTAATCTAGTTGCCTTAAGTGTAGTTTCACTAAAAATAAATCTTTCTGTTGGCTTTATCGTTTTAAGATGTCAACACTACTGTGTTTGTTCTTCTTTAGACTCAGTTAAAAATTTAATAATACATTAACTCAATACATTATTAAATAATCCATCAACTATTGTAAAAGCTATATTAATAGCTAGAGTAGTAGTCATATTAATAGCTATAATAATAGCTTTTGTAATAGTCGTAATAATAGATATAGTAATAGCTATCGTAATAGTTATAGTAATAGCTATTGTAAAAGATATAGTAATAGCAAAAGTAAAAGCTATGGTACCGGCTGAATATAATTAAATTTTGTAGTATAAAAATGGACTATGAATTAAATAAAAAATATTTGTATGATAATGACATACACAATAGCAAGATCGTAAGTTAAAAACCTAACAATCCAGCAACATTGAGTACCGTTAATAATAATAATGATAAAATTTTGATTAGTGGAGAAGAGAATCATATAAACAAACATGAACCATATTTAGAGACAGAGCTTAGTGTGCCAGATAATGCTGTTGAAATAAAAGCTAATGATGCCAATGTTAGATTAGTAAACTATGGTGTAAGGATATTATTTAGTTCTATCAGTCTAGAAACTATTAGTGGTAAAACAGTCGAATATATAGATCATTCTCATCCTAATCTATTAATCTAAGCTACTAAAAAGCAGTAGTGTTGACTGAAAAAGGGGTTTTGTTAGAAATTGCGCTGCACAAAGAGGTCAAATTTATATGATGATTAAAATGAAAGATCTATTTGGATTTATAAATGTTTAGAAGAGATTATATATGGCATAAGCTTTAAGCTAATGCTAAAAAAGGAAGGAGATAGCATTATTTAGACCTATTGCAGGAGCTGGTGCAGTGGCTACTGGTTGTAATATAGAAAATAGAGATATAACTTGGTGTTTACCTTGTATTGATCCTAGTTATGATAGAACAATTGTACAGAAAAGATTAGGTAGAAAGAACAACTGACGTTAGCTTTTGTGAAAAAAGGACGTTTTATAATAATGTGCCAGATGCTAAGATGCTACTAATTTCGTTTTTGAATTGGGTGTAGAAAGAACAGTACAGAATTTGGCTTTGCTGAAAGAAAGACATTTTATAAGAATGTACCAGATGCTTTTAACTTCTTTTTTAAATTGGGTGTGGAAAGAACAGTACAGAATTTAGCTTTACTGAAAAAAAGACATTTTATAAGAATGTGCCAGATGCTACTAACTTCTTTTTTTAATTGGTTGTAGAGAGTGGTTTTGAAATACCTCAAAATCTTATTGTCAATATTGAAAATTGTGGTTAGTCCAAAAGAGCAGTTTCAACTTTCTTCCTTTCAACTAACTCGATAACGGTTTAGGCAAGAAGTGGTGATACCTTCACAGCTGATCAAACAATGCCTTTCAACGCTAAGTACAACGAACAAGAGAAATATCAATAATACTGCTACTTGAAATAACATAAGCTTTCTGCACCAATACATATGATTGATGAACTGAGTCCAAGTGGGTAACTAAGATGATTTGGTTTGATCCAAATGGACCAATAAAATGGTAGTAATTTCGTTCATCAGTGTTTATAACAGTATATTGAGGCTGGGTTACTTCCGAGTGAGTACTTCTGTTCCATATTTCCTCCTCCCAAAATTTGTTGGCAACTAGATGTCAATTATTCGGTTTAGTTGTTCGATATCTTCCGTGTAGAGGGATGAGATTAGGCTTTGGTCCTGTGTGGTTCGTGGGGTATATCCGAGGGAGCCATGCTGTACGACGAAATTGGGCTATTGTGGAGGCTGTTCTCCTTGTGGGGAGCTGTTCTTCATCCGAATGGACAAGTTTTATAGGCGCATATGATGAATTTTTAAAATTTTGTGTGGACTCGGTGGGTACTGCGGGTCCTAATTCTTGAGAGAGGAGGAGGTCTTCTGGCTTGCGTTGGCAGTCGTCATCCAATTCGATGATGATGGTCTTTTTGTCTCTTGGTGGGCTGTCAGGGATGGCTATAGTGGTCGATTCTTGGCTTGGTTGTGGCGTGGCATCCCAAATGGGTTTATTCGGCTTTATGTTTTTTAGGGGTTCCTTGATTGTTTAGAGTTTTTGGTGGATTTTGTCAATAGAAGATCATCCCGGGCTGTTTTGTGTCAAGAAGTTTGTAGGTGACTTGATATATCCTTTGAGTTGTATAATGTTTCAGCACACTCTAAAAGACAGAAAGATTTTTTCATGGAAATGAAATCATTGTTTTCCCAACATTTTCTTATAAGAAATATTTTCTGTAAAACACGTATTTTTCTCTAGCTCTTTCCTTTGGGGATTTAAAGTCAGAAATTTCTATTTAAGCAATTTTTCGAACCATTATAAAAGAAGAGTCCTTGTACTTAGGACGTCTGTGTTACATTACTAAGAAGTATTGATAAAAAAGTCGGATTCGGCTAAATCGATGCTTCTTGAATTCTGTCACTGCTCAAATGAATCTTTATTTAATTTTATTTAAACTGGCCAATTTACTTATCTTGAATTTTAGTTCATTTATGATAACCTATTTGCTATTTACTTGGTCCTGCCGTATAGACATTTCATTACCTCTTTTTACATCTTTTAGCAAATAGCAGCGGTTATGTTTCAGTTCTTACCAAAATTTTACAAAATTTGATAAAGGGCTGTCTATATCTGTATCTGTCTAAATTTAAAAAATCTATACTCCTTCAGTAAAAAAAACTCTGTTGCTGCAACTAGTGAGAAATTTGTTGCCTCAAACACTGTTAGTACAACATTTTTGTTATTTCTTTCTCCACTTAACAAAAATTTCAAAACAATCAGGATTGTCTCTGTTGAGTTCGGCAAAGCAGTAAAATGAAAAATTTTGAGAAAACTTGAAAAAAAATTTTGAGTAGTCCCAGCGTGTCAAAAACGAGTTTGAGTATAAACGACCTCAAGTGACATCCACTACTACCCTTTATTGTATTGTTAAGTTAGGAAGTAATACTTTTTTGTAATTGCGCCCTTTAGTGGTAATTAGCGAGAATTATTTGCTAATAATATATAATAAAGTTGTCTATAGTTTTGCTCTTTAACATTAAAAAAAATTTGGACACCTAAATATTTTGTTAAAACTCTAGTTTTCGCAACAATTTTTGTTAAATTTTTTTAAATAAAAATTAACACCAAAGAATAATTTTTATAATAAATCTAAAGAATGGATTGAAAATTGATACATTAAGGATCAAATTTTTCCATAGTTTGCAATTTTTTGGCATGATTTTGGGCAAAAAAAGTGATATTTGGTTTTTAAGATGACAATTTTCAATTGTACACATTCGTTTGAGTTGTCCTTCTTGTTTCTCTCATAAAAATCGAATTTCAGTTTTTTCTTTTATCTCAAGACTTTGATCAGGTTTTTTTTCCTTCAATTTTTGAACTTTGAGCCTATTTTTTCCGGTAATTGCTTAGTTTTGTATCAAATTATTTGTCAAACTGTCGGTTTTTTCTAAGTTGGTATCTGAAAGGTTTTTTAGAAATAAACTTTATATCGCAAAAATAAAAACAAAAACAGAATGAAAAAATCGAATGAACATTTTATTATTCAGTCCACATCTTTGTCTTATTTAATACCGATTGTAAATGAAGCTATGAAAATGTACAGAAGGAAAATCTATTGAATAGAGATCAAAACTAAAAACTTACTCTGACAAAAAAAATTTCATTTGCAAATAGTCTAGAAGTTTCAATTTTTTTCCGGAGGTTCAATTGGCTGAACATTAGTTTTTCATTAATCATCAAATTGGATTGTGGTCTGCTGCATCCTCTCTGAAGGGGGTTGTGATTGTTGGAGTTGGCGACATATCACTACAGTAGAAAAAAGTGATATTTGGTTTTTAAGATAACAATTTTCGATTGTACACATTCGTTCGTGTTGTCCTTCTTGTTTCTCTCATAAAAATCGAATTTCAGTTTTTTCTTTTATCTCAAGACTTTGATCAGGTTTTGTCCTTCAATTTCCAATTTTGAGCCTAATTTTTCCGGTAATTGCTTAGTTTTGTATCAAATTATTGGTCAAACTGTCGGTTTTTTTACGTTGGTTTTTATAAAGCAAAAATAAAAACAAAAACAGAATGAAAAAATCGAATGAATATATTCTTATTCAGTCAACATCTTTGTCTGAGTTAATACCGATAGTAAATGAAGCTATGAAAATGTACAAAAGGAAAATCTATTGGATAGAAATCAAAACTCAAAACTTACTCTGACAAAAATGGTTCTCATTTGTCTAGAACTTTCAATTTTTCAGGATGTTCGTTTGGCTGATGGCTGAACATTAGTTTTTCAATAGTCATCAAATTGGATTGTTGTCTGCTGCATCCTCTCTAAAGGGTTTTGTTATTGTTGGAGTAGACTACATATCACTACAGCCATAATACTGTGCTAGTTTAAGAAGATGTGAACAGTTTGCTGATTCGGTTCTAGTTTCAGTAATCAGCCTGCTCCTATTAGCTTCTCGAAATAATTGGGTCAAATTCCTTGCTTTCCCCCGCTGAATTTGAAAATTGACTGGTATCTTGACTACAGAACCAACCGTTGCAAATTTGCCTGTCTTCCTAACAGAAAAGTACATCGAATGTTTCCCGCCACATGTGCAAGTAACTGGAGGATGTTAATGACCGACGATAACAGACACAATGCCCACAATTCGAAACAGTCCCTGACAATAATCATCAAACTGACGTTGTTGTTGTTCAAAATTATGCCACACAGCAGCCAAGTACCAGCAGTGACGCCCAGCCCATTTGATAATTCTCAAATTAACAACCAAGCAGTCTCCACAGCAAAAGTCAAACTACAGTTTTTTTTTCCTTTTGAGATGCTGACGTGGATGAAAACATAGATCAATATTTGTTTACCAGAGGATCAGTAGATGATCAGAGCTTGTACAGAGCGAGTTGTACAGTTGAGTTGATAGTGAAGAGGATATTAGATAGAAAAGCTATAAAGTTATAGAGGAGAAAAATTAAGATGAAATTTTTTAAATGAAAAAAAAAATAAAAGTTTTGTTATTTAAGGAAAGAGTTAAAGCAAAGTATGAGAACAAATTCGAAATGAGTCAAAAAATTAAATTGATGAAAAAGAAATGAAGTTATTTTTGAAGCAACGAAACAAATGACAACGGGGGATTCTGTCGCCCTTATTTATAGTTAACTCCATGAAATCAGAAAAAAAAACAAAATAACAAAACATAACATTTATTAGAAAAAACGACGTTACTAACCAAAACGGGGAATGGATGGGTTGTAACTCAAACAAAGATGGGACAAATTTTCAGAAAATGTGACGCTCCATTTCAACACAGGAACTTAAATGATTATTTAGGAACGAAATAAGTTTTTGAATATAACATATAACAGACGAACAGTCTATTTGTTTGCTAAGCTTGAATAGTTGAGCACAAACGAATATAGATCATCTACCTCAAAATGTCTAGCTCTGTTATTTTGTTTTTATTTCCTTTAAAATAAAACTTTATTAGAAATTACTTCAAAATTGGAACTGAACCTTTGTTTATATATACCTTAGGCAATCGGACTCCGAACTCAGTTTCCACCACCTCTGCATTGTAATTGGTTTAGTATTGAGAAATCTACAAACTCTCTAGAGATGTCGAGATTGTTTTTGGATCCAGAAAAGGGATACATTTCGTTTTCCTGATAGATTTCTTTACTGCTCCAAAATTCTAAGACACATATTTTGTATTAACAAAACTTTTTAAAAATTTTTTTTGTTTTTTAAAACCAAAGATAGTTATAAAGAAACCTTCTGTATAAAGATATAAAGAAAGAGTGGGAGCAAGGAATGAGAGCAAACTGGAGTCAAA
>NW_027453034.1:0-28597 GCF_964194025.1 Convolutriloba macropyga
CATCGCATGACCTCGGTAGACCGTGAATGTATATAATACATATATATATATATATATATATATATATATATATATATATAAAATATATATTCTCGGGCTAACGGGGTCATTGCGATGTTTGCGACGTTAAATGTGTAACTATTAATTCCATATAATGTATATCTCTTTATATATATATATATATATATATATATTTGTATGTATATATATATATATATATATATATATATATACATATATATATATATTTGTATATATATATATATATATATATATATATATGTATGTATAATATATTATAATAGTTAATAGTTACACATTTAACATCGCATGACCCCGGTTAGACCGAGAATCCCTGCAACCACTCGGACGTATGTTTGAACAATATTGACTTAACAAATGACGCTCTAGTAAACTTAGATGATCACTTCATAAAATGGAGTGCTCTCTGAGATTGATAGATGGGTAGTGGCTAGGTGGTTATCCGGAGGGCTGGGTTAGTAGTTCAATGAATGGATGATTAATAGAATGAACTATCCATCTATTCGCTCAATGATAATACATTTTTCCGCCCATCCTTTTTTCCACCATTTGTCTGTACATCCTTCCGTTCGCTAATCCGTCCGTTCATAGATCCCACCAATCCTCACAAATATGCGTCCAAGTAGGTTTTGGGACTTTTCCGTGTGGTTCGGTGGCTCATCCGAATGGTCCAAGGAGATGATCCGAGTAATCCAAAGGGTCATCAGCGCTACACAGGGGCCATCGGAAGTGTTCTCGGGGGTCTTCCTCAGTGGTCACGGAGGTCATCGGAGTGGATGGGCTTAATGTTGTTGGACCACGGTGTAATCCGAGTGGTAGAGTGGCGTTACTCGAGGTGCTAGAGGTAGAGGTGGTGCTGGTGGTCATGTTAGAGTTCGTTTTCCACGAACGTAGTTATGAAAAAATCAAGAAATTATACTTAGTCTTGTCTATTCAGATTACTCGGGATCAATGTTTGGATGAACGAGTGGGAGGAAGGATGGGTTTCTGTGATAACTGGAGTATTGGTGGGATCTTTGAACGGACGGATGAGCGAGCGGAAGGATGTACAAATAGTTTAATGATAAGATGTACGGATAGATTATCACAGAAACCCATCCTTGCACCCACTCGTTGATCCAAACATCGATCCCGAGTAATCTGAATAGACAAGACTAAGTATAATTTCTTGATTTTTTCATAACTACGTTCGTGAAAAACGAACTCTAATATGACTATCAGCACCACTTCTACCTCTAGCACCTCGAGTAACGCCACTGTACCACTCGGATTACTCCGTGGTCCAACAACACTAAGCCCATCCACTCCGATGACCTCCATGACCACTGGGGAAGACCCCCGAGAACACTTCCGATGGCCCCTGTGTCGTGTTGATGAACCTTTGGATTACTCGGATCATCACCTTGGACTATTCGGAAGAGCCACCGAACCACACAGAAAAGTCCCAAAACCTACTTGGACGTATATTTGTGACTCAATTGAACTGCTGGGATGAAGCCCCAGTAAAACTGATTGATCCCTTGAAAAATTCTTCTGACTCCCTGGATGCATTGAGGTGGTCATCCTGGTGGTCCATGAGGGTCGTCCGTGGGGTCCAGGGGGTCATCTGAGTGGTCCTGGGGGGTCATCCTGATGGTCCACGAGGTTAGTCAGTGGGGTCCAGAGGGACATCTGAGTGGTCCTGGGGGGTCATCCTGGTGGTCCATGAGGGTCGTCCGTGGGGTCCTGGGGGTTATCTGAGCGGTCCTGGAGGGTCATCCTGGTGGTGCATGAGGGTCGTCCGTGGGGTCCAGGGGGTCATCTGAGGGGTGTTGGGGGGTCATCCAGGGGGTCCATGAGGGTCCCCCGTGGGGTCCAGGGGGTCATCTGAGGGGTGTTGGAGGGTCATCCTGGTGGTCCATAACGGTCGTCCGTGGGGTCCAGGGGGTCATCTGAGGGGTGTTGGGGGGTCATTCAGGTGGTCCATGAGGGTCGTCCGTGGGGTCCAGGGGGTCATCTGATGGGTGTTGGGGGGTCATCCTGGTGGTCCATAAGGGTCGTCCGTGGGGTCCAGGGGTTCATCTGAGGGGTTTTGGGGGTTCATCCAGGTGGTCCATGAGGGTCGTCCGTGGTGTCCAGGGGGTCATCTGAGTGGTCCTGGGGGGTCATCCAGGTGGTCCATGAGGGTCGTCCGTGGGGTCCAGGGGGTCATCTGAGTGGTCCTGGGGGGTCATCCTGATGGTCCACGAGGTTAGTCAGTGGGGTCCAGAGGGACATCTGAGTGGTCCTGGGGGGTCATCCTGGTGGTCCAAGAGGGTCGTCCGTGGGGTCCAGGGGGTCATCTGAGGGGTGTTGGGGGGTCATCCTGGTGGTCCATAAGGGTCGTCCGTGGGGTCCAGGGGGTCATCTGAGGGGTGTTGGGGGGTCATCCAGGTGGTCCATGAGGGTCGTCCGTGGGGTCCAGGGGGTCATCTGATGGGTGTTGGGGGGTCATCCTGGTGGTCCATAAGATTCGTCCGTGGGGTCCAGGGGTTCATCTGAGGGGTTTTGGGGGTTCATCCAGGTGGTCCATGAGGGTCGTCCGTGGTGTCCAGGGGGTCATCTGAGTGGTCCTGGGGGGTCATCCAGGTGGTCCATGAGGGTCGTCCGTGGGGTCCAGGGGGTCATCTGAGTGGTGTTGGGGGGTCATCCAGGTGGTCCATGAGGGTCGTCCGTGGGGTCCAGGGGGTCATCTGAGGGGTGTTGGGGGGTCATCCTGGTGGTACATGAGGGTCGTCCAGGGGGTCATCTGAGGGGTGTTGGGGGTCATCCTGGTGGTCCATGAGGGTCGCCCGTGGTCCAGGGTGTCATCTGAGTGGTGTTGGGGGGTCATCCTGGTGGTCCATGAGGGTCGTCCGTGGGGTCCAGGGGGTCATCTGAGTGGTCCTGGGGGGTCATCCTGGTGGTCCATAAGAGTCGTCCGTGGGGTCCAGGGGGTCATCTGAGTGGTGTTGGGGGTCATCCTGGTGGTCCATGAGGGTCGTCCGTGGGGTCCAGGGGGTCATCTGAGTGGTCCTGGGGGGTCATCCTGGTGGTCCATAAGGGTCGTCCGTGGGGTCCAGGGGGTCATCTGAGTGGTGTTGGGGGTCATCCAGGTGGTCCATGAGGGTCGTCCGTGGGGTCCAGGGGGTCATCTGAGGGGTGTTGGGGGGTCATCCTGGTGGTCCATAAGGGTCGTCCGCGGGGTCCAGGGGGTCATCTGAGGGGTGTTGGGGGGTCATCCTGGTGGTCCATAAGGGTCGTCCGTGGGGTCCAGGGGGTCATCTGAGTGGTCCTGGGGGGTCATCCTGGTGGTCCATAAGGGTCGTCCGTGGGGTCCAGGGGGTCATCTGAGTGGTGTTGGGGGTCATCCAGGTGGTCCATGAGGGTCGTCCGTGGGGTCCAGGGGGTCATCTGAGGGGTGTTGGGGGGTCATCCTGGTGGTCCATAAGGGTCGTCCGCGGGGTCCAGGGGGTCATCTGAGGGGTGTTGGGGGGTCATCCTGGTGGTACATGAGGGTCGTCCGTGGGGTTCATGGGGTCATCTGAGGGGTGTTGGGGGGTCATCCTGGTGGTCCATAAGGGTCGTCCGTGGGGTCCAGGGGGTCATCTGAGGGGTGTTGGGGGGTCATCCTGGTGGTCCATAAGGGTCGTCCGTGGGGTCCAGGGGGTCATCTGAGTGGTGTTGGGGGGTCATCCAGGTGGTCCACGAGGGTCGTCCGTGGGGTCCAGGGGGTCATCTGAGGGGTGTTGGGGGGGTCATCCAGGTGGTCCATGAGGGTCGTCCTTGGGGTTCATGGGGTCATCTGAGGGGTGTTGGGGGGGTCATCCTGGTGGTCCATAAGGGTCGTCCGTATGTCCAGGGGGTCATCTGAGGGGTGTTGGGGGGTCATCCACGTGGTCCATGAGGGTCGTCCGTGGGGTCCAGGGGGTCATCTGAGTGGTGTTTGGGGGTCATCCAGGTGGTCCATGAGGGTCGTCCGTGAGGTCCAGGGGGTCATCTGAGTGGTGTTTGGGGGTCATCCTGGTGGTCCACGAGGGTCGTCCGTGGGGTCCAGGGGGTCATCTGAGTGGTCCTGGGGGGTCATCCTGGTGGTCCATAAGAGCCGTCCGTGGGGTCCAGGGGGTCATCTGAGTGGTGTTGGGGGTCATCCGGGTGGTCCATGAGGGTCGTCCGTGAGGTCCAGGGGGTCATCTGAGTGGTGTTTGGGGGTCATCCAGGTGGTCCATGAGGGTCGTCCGTGGGGTCCAGGGGGTCATCTGAGTGGTGTTGGGGGGTCATCCTGGTGGTCCACGAGGGTCGTCCGTGGGGTCCAGGGGGTCATCTGAGTGGTCCTGGGGGGTCATCCTGGTGGTCCATAAGAGCCGTCCGTGGGGTCCAGGGGGTCATCTGAGTGGTGTTGGGGGTCATCCGGGTGGTCCATGAGGGTCGTCCGTGAGGTCCAGGGGGTCATCTGAGTGGTGTTTGGGGGTCATCCAGGTGGTCCATGAGGGTCGTCCGTGGGGTCCAGGGGGTCATCTGAGTGGTCCTGGGGGGTCATCCAGGTGGTACATGAGGGTCGTCCTTGGGGTCCAGGGGGTCATCTGAGGGGTGCTGGGGGGTAATCCTGGTGGTCCATGAGGGTCGTCCGTGGGGTCCAGGGGGTCATCTGAGTGGTCATCTGGGTCATCCAGGGGGTCCATGAGGGTCCCCCGTGGGGTCCAGGGGGTCATCTGAGGGGTGTTGGGGGGTCATCCTGGTGGTCCATAAGGGTCGTCCGTGGGGTCCAGGGGGTCATCTGAGGGGTGTTGGGGGGTCATCCAGGTGGTCCATGAGGGTCCCCCGTGGGGTCCAGGGGGTCATCTGAGGGGTGTTGGGGGGTCATCCTGGTGGTCCATAAGGGTCGTCCGTGGGGTCCAGGGGGTCATCTGAGGGGTGTTGGGGGGGTCATCCTGGTGGTCCATGATGGTCGTCCGTGGGGTCCAGGGGGTCATCTGAGTGGTCCTGGGGGGTCATCCTGGTGGTCGGGGGGGGGGGGGTGGTAATGATTTTCATAATGTATATAATCCTATTTATGCTGAATGTTTTAGTTAAATGTTTTTTTTATTCTTAAATGTTTGATTGATAATATTAAATTAATTTGGTCTCTGTAGTTTTCTAAAAACTTTTGTTCTGCGTTAGATTTGCTTTAGGAAAAGCCGCAGGTCAATCTGGGAAAGAGGCTCTGACGAGTTGGGTCTCTGTTGTATGATGGAACGATGATGATGGACACTCGGACACCTTCACCTTCTCGTGTTGAGTTTCGAATCTGTTATGTGGAGGGGGACGGTGACTTGAGGAAATGGAGAATGTTTACAATGGAGAATCAGATGGTCAGATTCAGTGCACATGGTCAGATTAATTGCCAATTGCGACGAATGGTGAATTGCGACAGAACCAGATGGTCAGATTCAGTGCACATTGTCAGATTAATTGCGACGAATGGTGAATTGCGACAGAACCAGATGGTCAGATTCAGTGCACATTGTCAGATTAATTGCGACGAATGGTGAATTACGACAGAGAATACAGAGAATAACTCAGAGAATACAATACAGACTGACAATTATAGAGAACTGTGCAAAACATTACTTCTATAGAGTCTGTTTTGAATAATGATATAACATGATGATGATTAATTAATTTTTTGAATTGCCTATCGAGTTTTTTTTCGAAATTACGGCCGTGATTTTTCGTGAATTTTCATGCTGTTCAGTTGAAAAACAGGCAAAAATTCATTATGTCCATGATAAATACAGAATTGAATTCCATTATGTTCAGAGTAAGTTCAGAATTTTACTATGAATTTTACCATGAAATGTCTATAAAGTGCCATGATCAGAACTCTGGCCATGAAAAAATTCATAATGGAAATTCTATGATTCATTACTGAAATGTTATGACACACAGGTCCGGGTAAGTTAGAAAGAGTTTCAAATAGTGATTGTATGTGTTCTGAGTTAAAGATTTAAGATTTCTAAAAATGAGGTTTCATCTGCAGAGAAAGATGAGACCTCACAAGGAGTAAGACTTAAATGTGATTTATATTGCTATTTGTTGTTCTTTTTGGTTATTTATA
This sequence comes from Convolutriloba macropyga, assembly GCF_964194025.1. Classification (NCBI taxonomy): domain Eukaryota; kingdom Metazoa; phylum Xenacoelomorpha; order Acoela; family Convolutidae; genus Convolutriloba; species Convolutriloba macropyga. The sequence continues at coordinate 6,137 of NW_027453034.1, forward strand.
TTTAAACAGCGATGATTATTTAGTGCTTCCGAGGGATTCTGACTCAAATGTTTTGGTTATATTCAGCCAAAAATGCTGTGAGTTCGATCACACAATTTTTTTATTATAGTCAAAAAGACATACTGGTTTTATGTCCAAATAATCAATTGTTGGACCAATTAGTCCTTTTGCCAGTGTTAGGGGCGGTGTGAAGTAATGTGAATAAAAAATTGTTTGAAAAATATTAAAGGGTTTTCGAAATTATTGTGAACTTTATAGACAAGTAGAAGCTTTTGCAAAACGGTATTAAGGAGATATCAGATGTGAATAGTTATGCTGCGTTTTCGTAACGGTTTGTGCATTCATGTATTGCGAGTGAGTAAGTAAAAGTATTGCGCTGAAAGGGTCTAAAATAAGCTTGCTGTACACTTAGTACTGGAAGGAGGCGAGAAAAAATGGTTGTGGACTGATAGAAGACTCCTACAATTACACCTGCAACGTTGAATACTGTTTTATTAAGTAATTTTCTGTGATTGCCTTGTATTGCATCAACGAATTTATCCAGGAATATTTTTTCTAGGATTTTAGATTTTGTGTTTGAAATATGGAAGGTCACTGAGAATGGTTGTGTCAAATGTCACTGTATGGCAGGTTCCGTGTAGAATTCCAATTTAAACCAGAACAATGGAATTTAATTTTGTTTTACTTCCTGTAGAATGAGCAAATTCTGATTCTGCAGGTTGTAGTTTTTGATAATTTTGAATCTTATTCCAAGTATCGGTATTTATTTCGTTTTGAGTGGCTCCGGAATCAAGCAAAAATTGAATTCCCATGGGACGTGGAGATGAGAGTGGTTTCACCAGATAGTGTGTGTTAGCATCCAGTTATTATATTTTGTTAGTGTAGTCAAAATTTATTGTTATCTGAGAGAATTGCTTTCAACTTGACAGTTGAAAATTTCTTCCTGTGCATCTTGAATAAGTTCCAGCATTAAATCACTAAATTGTTGTTCGAAAGATACAGGGGTGGTTTTTTCTCCCTGTTTTTCTGTTTCTTCTGAATAGTTTTTAGTAGTTTTTGGGTCTAAAATTGCGTTACTTTTGTTTTCAACGTTTCCAAGAAGATTTCCAGAAAAATTTGATCTGGATGATAGCATTGTTTGTTTTGATATGGAGATTGTTGTCTAGATTAGTGGCCGTTAGAACAGTTATGAGTTGTTGTTACTTTGATTGTTTTGAGATCTTGTGTATGGAGAACACGATAAAATAAATGGTCTATATTTCTTTAGGTTGAGATATTTGATTTTTTCCGTAATTTTGAGCGAAAGTTTTTTTTGGAATTCAGTGGCGCGAAGAATATCTGCGCTCTTTACCACGGCATTAAAGGCAATAGGCAAAGGTAATGGTTTACCTGTCATTTTTGTTTGATGTCTATTGCTTGTTGCTTAGGCTCTAGTTACATAGTAGAGTTTTGATTAATGGTTTGATTGGCGAAAAATGGTTGATCTGGTGGCCAATTTGCACGGCACTCAGGAAAATTTGAGAAACTATGTCCAGGCCGTGAGCTAAATTTATGAAATTTTAATAAAAACTAATTGCCTTTAAAATTTGGTTTGATGGTGTACTTGTGTCGTACAATGTTAAAACCCCAGGCAATGTGCTGTTCCACTGGTTTAATAACATTTGCTGTGAGGTTTACACGTTTTGCTTGGATGCTGATTTTAGGAGTGTGTAAAGCAGGGCTTTTTAATTTATATCTATCATTATGGTTTCGCATATCTGACAAGTTGTTAACAAATTCTTTTTGACTTTTTGATCAATTCTTAAAGCTAAGGTCTTATGTTGTTTACTTGATGTGCTTGCAGTAGTTTCTAGAAATAATTGTGCCCGAGGTTGTGAACATTGCTATCCAAATGTTTCTCAAAATTGCGTCAAAAATCTTGTCAATATTTCTTCATTTCAAGTGGTAGATGAGAAAACCATTGTTGGGCTGAGACAATTTGCGCAGTTTGTATCATTGCTATATTTTTAAAGATACTGCTTCATTTAAAACAGATTTCGTTTCCTCCGGTCTTAGTGTCGTGACCATATTTGCTGTGAGAGCATTCAAAAAATGTTCGGTAGTATCCGTAGGTTCTGTGCCATCAATATGTCTCAAGGGTTTTTGTATTAGGACTGAGCCTCCAAGATATGGATACATTATTTGCTTTTTTCATCTCACATATGGTGATTGTGTGTTTTTTGATGCAGCTGGTAAATAAAATGGTGTTAGTGCATTTGTTATCGTTTAATCATTTTGTGTATTTAAATGTCTAACAAAATTTTTTAATTGTCATCCAATAATTTGACCTGATTATTATTCGGTAAAACTGCCTGTTGTGAAATATTTTAAACAACAAATTGAGTTTCAAAATTTGCTGAATTTTATCTTTGAAGATGTGGCAACGGATTATTTATGTTTGAGAGTAGTGATAGAGTTGTCTTTAAAGATTGCTCTGATTTATGGGGCCGTTCTCCTGAAACTGCTTTTTGTGTTGTATTATCTTGGTTTGCTATTGTTTCTCCCAGTGATAGAGAGTTTATTTTGTGTGATGAGAAATTAGCGCCGTGCTCTAAAAGTGTTCAATTGAATTCTTTAGCGGCTGAAGCATCTAAGTTTGTATCTATCAATCGTGTGTTTACTATTTTATATAAAGCTTGTTGTGTTTGGGGCGAGGTCTCAAATGCGTTTTTGAGACGGATACTTTTATCAATTGTAAACGCAATTGCTTCCGCATGGTGGTTCTATATAACTTCCTTAATATCAATGTCATTTTTTGTCATAGTTTTTGAGGGAACTTCTGTTATAAATACAAAATTGTGTGAAACCAGTGTTCGTCGTATCTATATTGTAACATATCTGGAAATTGCGTTACTAAATGTGGAAAAACTAAGCGATTGATTTTGTTGCTGAGTTTATGTGTCGGACTATGTGTCTTATTTTTGAAGAAACTATGTACAAACCAGACCAGGTAACAAGTATAATTACTTCTAGGATATCCGGTTTGGAAAGATTAGTTTGTTCAACTGTACTAAAAAGATCTGTATAAGATGTTAGAACTCTTCTGTTTCTTGTCGGGCAATTCTTTGTACGCTTTCTTTTCTCGCTTTGCAATCCGCTTTAAATTTCAATAGAAGAGTTTTAAAATTGTTCGGCTAAATGAGCTACGTGATTTTTACATGTGATTCCTTCAAGAAATTCAAACATTGTATCTGACAGAGCGCAGAACAAAGTGTCAAAGATAAGTACAGTGTGGGGATTAGTTATTGGATCTCTAAGAAAGAGTATAGTACACTTTGTTGCTGTTACGTATGAGGTAAACAATATTCTGGAGATTTGAGAGGCGTTAGTATCTAGAGAGAGGAAAAGTTTTTGTTTTTGATTAAATCACTGCAATTTTAATTGTGAAGCGGTGCATAATAATCATGTGACTTCATCCGCCTTGAGAACGTTATTTATATGAAAGGATTTTATGTCTGTTAAATGTGATTGGTTTTATTGTTCTAGTGAAAGAATTTTTACCGAAGTAGTCGAAAGAAGCGGATGAAGGGAATAGTGTCTCCATTTTGAGGTTTTCATTGTATTTTGTGTTAGTTTTTTCATTATTTGTCTGCTAAGAAACAGTTTTGTAGGAACCCGTCTGTTGTGACTAAAGATTAAAAAATGAGAAAAATTGGAGTAACTGGGCGTGAAAAAAACTGCGAGAGATTTGTGTTTTTGTGTGAGTTCTGCTTAATGTTGGAAATTGTCAACTCATTGTTCGCAACAGTTGAAGCAGACCGACCATTGAGGGCTCTTTTTAGAACCCTAAGGTTTTAATAGTTGGAGCTATTAAGATCAGCGCGTGGAGCAGACTTACCTATGTCCATTGGACTAACTGACTCAGCAAAGAACTTTAATATAACTTCAATTATTACGGCAGAAGATATAACGTACATCAGAGTCAGATGTATGATCATGGTATAAAAGAACTATAAAAAAAAGAACTATAGGACACTGACTGGGAATAGCACACAGCCTTTGTTTATCACAGACTAGAGTCTTCTTAGTCTGTTACTGGCTAAAAAATTCAATGATTAGGTTTTCTTCTAGTGCAGTTTTCTTAAGGTTTTGATTTTCAAAGCCATTGCAGATTAAAACAGGAAAGTTAACAAAATTTGTGATTTCTCGCGTTCTTTAGATCAAGAGATATCTTTTGACACTTCATTCATCTCAGAAAAATAATAGCTTAAGACTTTGTTTAGATTTTACAATTCATAAATTTCTGTCGTTTCAATTAATATTTTCACAATTTGTTTGACGCAGACTTGTTTTAGTAACCAACTAGTTAGTTTATTTTAAGTTAGTTAATTTTAAGTTTGACGCAATTGCTGTTAGTGCTGAGTTTTTGTAAATAAAATCTGTTTCTATAGAATTTTCAACTTTTAGTTTATCTTTGTAGTTGTCATTATTTAGTTATCAAAAGTTGTTCATTTCTACATCTATTTATGCGCACGCCGGACCGTAGTTTTGTCGAGGGAGAATTGACCAACAAAATTACAATGTAACAGTTTTAAAAACTTAAAAAAAATGCCCAAGTTGTCAAGTACTACCCTTTGCCAGAATTATTTGGGTTAAAAAGTTCAGTTGTGATGTTGAAGCAATAATGGTCTATTATAGAGGGCAGTTACAGAACCAAACACACCAAGATGATTTTCTCAACTGGCTCTGATAACACCAATGTTGAGGCCAGGCTAGGCTTCTTTAAAGCCTCTACGAGAAATTGACTCCCTTTTTTGTCCAATGTTTCTCTTATTTAGGATCCCTGATCCTCGGAAAAGAGTTTACGAATTTCAAAGTTTATTCTTTTTTTTCAAAGTATCAAAGTTAAAGTTAGTTTGGCAGTAAAATCACTAAGATGATTAATAGAAACAGGACACACTACCAAGTAAAATATCGCTCAAGAATTGTGCTTGAAATTGCACTATATCTCAATTATTAAGACAAAAAATTGTTAACGCTTGACAAACTTAACTTGTTTTGGTGATAGTGGAGGAATTCGTTTTCAATTTTGAGTGACGGCTTCACTTTATAAGTGATGTTCAAGTACCAAAAAAAGTTACTAACTAAACGTTGCGAAAATGAACAAAATGATTGGACCTTGATAGAATGATGCATGTTCAATTTGCTTGTTCAATGTATAAGCTTTGATCAAACATCTTAATGCGCGCATTTCCCTACATTCCCATGAGCAAGTATTGATTTTACTTGGAAGTATGCGATTTTTCAAAAAGGGCACTTTGTAACTTTGTTTGGGGCGGGCGGTTGAATGATCTTCAGAGGTTAGCTCTAGAAATTTTATCTGTTTTTCTTAATGTTTATAAAGTATTGCTGATCTCTTGAAACTTTAATTTAAACTTTAAGACTAATTCCTGATGTTAACTACCCTACATAGAACTCTTCACTGATTTTTTGTGAATTTGATAAGGCTATGACTAAAATTTTTTGTTTTGAAAAGTTTGTGAGAGTGCCTGGAACATTATGTGCGAACGTACATTATCGAGCTTCCTTGTTAACATCTGGTGGATTCTGATTTCTGCTAACTCCTTTTTCTGTTGAAATCTGAATGTTTCAATTTGGCGAATAACAGTAGCTTTTTTTTCTGTCTAATTACAGTGAAAATGAACTATAAAGTTTACGAATCGATATTAAGTTATTTTCAAAACAGTACAACAAAAGCTGAATGATTTTTCTATCGTCATCACTTCTCATTTCTTGGCATATTGTACTAATCCATTATGTGAGAACAACTTTCTATAAAAATTGTCGAACTGTAGCCGCTTCAGGTTCCACATAGTGACATATTTTGCAAAATTCTTGCACGTGATCGTGGCGTGTGTGCCTTCACTTCCCCTAGCAATAGTTTTGTGTCCTGTCCAGATGGCTAGATCACTGATTAACATAACTCAGAGGTTTGTTACTCGTTTAATGCAATGGCGACCACCCATGTCAACAGTTTCTGAATATTCTCCATTGTTCTGCAGCTGAAACGCACAAACTATTCGACTCAAGAAAAGATACCCAGGTCTGGACGGAAGTTTGAGCGCACTACAGTCTGAACCATGATCTGGAGTTGGTCTGGTCAGAGGTCAATTTGGTCTGAAAAGTCTGATCCTAGGCGTAATCCAGCGCACTTGAGTCTGATCATAAACGGTTCGAGCGCAATTGGGTCTGATCGGAAGCGCATTCGAGCGCACTTGAGTCTGATCATAAAGGGTTCGAGCGCAATTGGGTCTGATCAGAAATGTTTTCGAAAGCAATTGGATCTGATCAGGGACCATTTCGAGCGCTTAATTTTTTTTCATTTTTTTGTTTTTCTTTTTCTGAGAGATGGCAACAATAAAGCAGCGTGCTGATCAGAGCTCTAAAATCAGATAGCTCTGATCAGAAAAAAGGAGTCCAGCTGATAGCAAAAGCCGGTCCCCCTCAGTGGAAATTTTGATAAACTGGAGACCACGACGTTTCTTATGGAAAGCTGTCTAAACTCATCCATTGAGTCAGAAATATACACTAAAAGGTACACTAAAAAAATGTCCTCAACAGTTGGGTTTCGTTTTCTCTATCAATACTTTTATAATGGGTTTTTCTTTAGATAAATTAAATACTGCAAACATCAGTTTTCATGAAATGAATAGATTACAGCAAAATTTAGAGATTTGTTCATAAATAAATTTTTTTTCTGATCAGACTATTTCGAGCGCACTTTGTTCTGATCAGAACCGGTTTCGAGCGCGCTTCAGCTGATCATAAATGGCTGCAAGCGCAATGGGTTTGACCATAAATAATTCGAGCGCAACTGGGTCTGATCATAACATCTTCAAGCGCACTTGAGTCTCATCATAGTCTGATTAAGGTCGGGGCAATGGTCTGAATTTGAGTCTGGACCATGGTCTGAAGATGGTCGGAACAGAACGCTTTCGGTCTGAAAAATCAGAGACCCTCTTTGTTTGGAAAGTCTGATCAGATGTAACTTGGGTCTGGAAAGACTGATCAGAGATCATTTCGGTCTGGGAAAGTCTGTTCAGACAAAAATTTGAGTCTGGACCTCAACCCTGGTGAAAATTTTACTAGCTAGTACAAACACATAAAATCCGACCAATTTTGAGCTATTTTGACCGTGGACATCAATTACAAAAATGTGGCTTTCAATGCCAAAACTTTGCAAATAAAGTCCACATACGGCAAAAAGGGACTCTTCAATTTATATGTCTTTCTGGATCTTACTTGAAAAACTTTTTGCACACCGGATTGAAAATCAAGTGAGGTGGCAGGCATTCCAGCTAGTCATAGTTTTGTTTAGAAATTCTTCCATGTTTATCTTGGTCAGAACCAATTAATGCTAATGGGGAATTTTGGAGTTTAGACTGGGCTTGCACTTTGGAAGGACAAGTATTTTAACGAAAAAATAGTCTATGAAACTTCCGAGATACGTTGTGATCAATTTATGAGATGGAAGGACAGTTTGATGTACAAAAAAATAATTCGTAATTTGAACTTACAGTTGATCGAGGTGCTTAAACCAAGTTAAAGTTAACCAGGGCACATATTAGTTTAATATGAGTAAAACTTCACAGCTCTTTTTCATTTCCACTGAGAGGGAAGAAACGCCGAGATTTTTTAACTGTGTTGTTCATTAAATAATCAATCACCTACCTTGTTTCTATGGTGATGCAGTGGTTGTCAAATCTGGAGAGAAGTTTGTTCAGGCCTGTCAAATTTTCAAATCTGACTCCACTCATTGCACAGGGGCTGTCTCGCTTGTTCAACACAAACGCATAAGCTGCTATGTCCTAAATAACGAATCACTTGGGAACACTTGCTAATGACGCGTACTTAACTCCAAGTGCGTTTCAGTGCTGGGCCAGTGTAAATGCAATTCCTCATCATTACTGAATCATAGACTGATTCATGTCACTTTTTTGACTTGCCAGACTTGCATTCATCCTGATTTTACAATGGCCACACTTGCGCCAATTCTAATTTTTTTCCAGACTTGGGCCGAGTCTGATTTTTTAATTGTCAGTCTGGCACCCATTCTGTTTTTGTACTCAAAATAACCGAAAAAATGTTAAAAATAGTAGGGGAAACGGCAAAAATAGCCGAAAAAACGTCAAAAATAGCCCAAAAAACAACAAAAACAGCCGAACAAACGTCAAAAATAGCCAGGGAAACGTCAAAAATAACCGGTCAAAAATTGCCGGAGAAACGTCAAAAATAACCGATAAAAACGTCAAAAAAAACAGGGAAACGTCAGAAATAACCAGAAAAACGTCAAAAATTGCCGGGGAAACGTCAGAAATAGCCGAAAAAAACGTCAAAAATAGCCAAAAAAGAAAGTCAAAAATAAACCGTCAAAAATAGCCAGGGAAACGTCAAAAATAACCAAAAAAAACGTTAAAAATTGCCGGGGAAACGGCAAAAATAGCCGAAAAAAAACGTCAAAAATAGCCAAAAAAACAACAAAAAACAGCCAAAAAAACGTCGAAAATAGCCAGGGAAACGTCAAAAATAACCGGTCAAAAATTGCCGGGGAAATGTCAAAAATAACCGATAAAAACGTCAAAAAAACCAGGGAAACGTCAGAAATAACCAGAAAAACGTCAAAAAGTGTCGGGGAAACGTCATAAATAGCCGAAAAAAACGTCAAAAATAGGCAAAAAAACGTCAAAAAAAGCCGGGGAAACGACAGAAATAGCCAAAAAAACGTCAAAAAAAGCCAAAAAAAAAACCGTTAAAATAGCCGGGAAAACGTCAAAAATAGACGGAAAAAAACGTCAAAAATAACAGAAAAAAAAACGTCAAAAAAGCCAGGGAAACGTCATTTTGATAATACGGTTTTTATATAAATCTACATAGTAGGATGTCTAATACCGTTACTTGCGCCAATTCTAATTTTTTTCCAGACTTGGGCCGAGTCTGATTTTTTAATTGTCAGTCTGGCACCCATTCTGTTTTTGTACTCAAAATAACCGAAAAAATGTTAAAAATAGTAGGGGAAACGGCAAAAATAGCCGAAAAAACGTCAAAAATAGCCCAAAAAACAACAAAAACAGCCGAACAAACGTCAAAAATAGCCAGGGAAACGTCAAAAATAACCGGTCAAAAATTGCCGGAGAAACGTCAAAAATAACCGATAAAAACGTCAAAAAAAACAGGGAAACGTCAGAAATAACCAGAAAAACGTCAAAAATTGCCGGGGAAACGTCAGAAATAGCCGAAAAAACGTCAAATATAGCCAAAAAAGAAAGTCAAAAATAAACCGTCAAAAATAGCCAGGGAAACGTCAAAAATAACCAAAAAAAACGTTAAAAATTGCCGGGGAAACGGCAAAAATAGCCGAAAAAAAACGTCAAAAATAGCCAAAAAAACAACAAAAAACAGCCAAAAAAACGTCGAAAATAGCCAGGGAAACGTCAAAAATAACCGGTCAAAAATTGCCGGTGAAATGTCAAAAATAACCGATAAAAACGTCAAAAAAACCAGGGAAACGTCAGAAATAACCAGAAAAACGTCAAAAAGTGTCGGGGAAACGTCATGAATAGCCGAAAAAAACGTCAAAAATAGGCAAAAAAACGTCAAAAAAAGCCGGGGAAACGACAGAAATAGCCAAAAAAACGTCAAAAAAGCCAAAAAAAAAACCGTTAAAATAGCCGGGAAAACGTCAAAAATAGACGGAAAAAAACGTCAAAAATAACAGAAAAAAAAACGTCAAAAAAGCCAGGGAAACGTCATTTTGATAATACGGTTTTTATATAAATCTACATAGTAGGATGTCTAATACCGTTACAGGCAAGAAGTTCAATTTCAGTGCAATTTTTTTCCAAACTCAGCCAGCTTCGTCACTACAGAGAATGAATTGACAATTTAATTGAGGTGTAAAAGTTGGCCATATGATTAAAAATGATAGCGCAAAGGATCTTCAAATAAGAGATAAATTTTTAACTTCAGCAGATTTTTTCTTTAAAAGCAGTTTTGTTCAAGTTTTTGTTCAATTAATCAAGCATTACAAAGAAAGCAGTTAAATATCCGAAACGACATCTTTCGAATTTTTGTGAAAATATGAGTCCGATCTGTTCAGATTTTTTCCGAAAAATATCTGTGAATCTAAGTGGAGTGACCAATCAGTCATCAGTAATTTATCAAGAAAGTGGAAAAACTTATCAATTGAAATCTAGTACAAGGTTTTAATACTTATTCTACTAAAAGTGGCTAAAGGACCAATTTAATCATATGTATATGAAGTGATTCTTAAAATGTAAAGGTTTAACCAATTTTTATCTTAAAGTTGTAAAATTTTGAATTTGTACTTTAAAGGTATCAAAAAAAAGTTTGCCGCCACTTCTTTCATAATCTTCTTTAATTAGTTTATTCTTTAATACTGATTGCTCCGCTAAATTTTTCACTAGAATGAAGAGCAATTAGGCTCGAGATTGTTGTTTTTGTCCAGTCAAAGTCGATTCAAGTGAATAACAACTTTTCAATGGTAGTCTTTGCATACATCCCTCAACAATTGATCGGTTAAAATTGATTTGAAAACTTACTTATTTGATATATATATATATATATATATATATATATATATATAATAGGGAGGAATAAAGACTAAATTGGCTGACCTGAAGTTGAGGATTGTGAAGGAGAGAAGTGATGTGAGTAATGGCCTGTGCTATCTGACATGGATTTGAAATGTCCATCACATATATCACTACATCCAAGCTCTCTTCTTCCTCCTCCCCCTTCCCATCCCACAAAAGTTGTCTCCACATCGCACCATTCTTCCCTCCTATCTCTCGAACCTAATTTGAAAAATATCCCAACTGTTCAAATACTCTCCAAATAAAATGTCTCTTTTCGATGCGATTAGAACTATTTAGCTTTTGGTGCGATTAGAACTATTTAGCTCCGCAAACGCACAGATTTTCAGTGTTCTCTGAGAGTTTCGACATCCGAGAGAAATAGCCCTTAGCAGTTTGGAGGGGTGACCAAAACACTTTCTGATCTCGTTAATTTGATGTCGGACTCAACGTAGTTTTTTCCCTTTAATCCGTAGTTCAAAATCTCATCAGAGTGGTCTTGGGTCGCCTGGGTAACACATCCATTATTCAAAGAACTGTATGAGGTCTAAACTACAATACTCATATGATACTCATATATTACTTTTGTATCAAACTCGTACCTGTAAAACCTGTTTCAACTTGACAGAACTGGAGCGACGCAGCTGTGAAGAGGCAGAGCTGGCAGTCCTGCCCGATCCTGTTCCCAATTTCCTATGACGGCTACCACCACTACTCTTTTTATTTGATGACGTCAGAAGGGACGAGTGCATCCAGAATGACTCCCTGTTTTCAGTCACTTCTAGCTTGTAAGTCTCAACTCCTATTGTGGCAGTTGTGGCAGGTAGAGGCGGCGATTCCTCGGATTGGTTTTGATACTTTTCCTTGTATGGTCTCTGCATAGAAAAGATAGAAAAGTTTCTCGTGATCGATTCAATTATTAACATTTTTTGTGCACGAAAAACAATATTACAACGAGTGAACTATAAGTTTGCACATAAAACATTAGAATGGTTACCCAGGATGAAGTCCGCGACCCAAGACAGGTATTGGCCAGACCGACTCGGGTCGCTGAAGGGGAGTCAGGTGCACCCCAACTCAATGGTCTGCAAAAAATTTTGGTCACGCCTTCCGTCTGCCCAATAGCACTTTTTTGTCTGTTCGATCTCACAATACCATATTTCAGTCTTTTCGGTCTGGCTAAAATGCCCAGATCGGAATGTTGGTATTGGCCAGACCATACGAACTGTGCCCAGATTTCCAGATTTCGGAAAAATTGTATAGATGAGTGCTGCATTGACTTTTTTTAAAAAAAATAAAAGCCAATCATTGGTAGCCAACATCTACTTCTAAACGATTAGACTACTTCATCAACTAATTACAAAAATTCGCATTGTTCTTTAAATCGACTGTTTTTTCACTGTTTTTTTTTCACTGTATATTATAATTTTTATTGGATGCTTCTGCACGTTTAATTTGGTCTGAACAATAGTCTGGAAAACGATATGGCATAAGGTCTGTTCGGTCTGGCCAATGGTCTGGACAACGTCTGTTAAGTATGGCCAATGATGGCCAAACTCTGTATGGTCTGAGCAAAGTAGCCAAAATTTGTTCAGTCTGGCCAATGCCAATTTATGGTTATGGTCGGTCTGCAGCACCTCTGTCCACAACCCAGGTTGCTCAGGCTGTCACGTATCGTAGGATGCGGACTTCATCCCCGGTAACAACGTGAAAAAAAATCTTTTTGCTGTGGGTTTACCATTTAAGTTACGTTGAGGAAACAAGGCTGGAAGTCTCCGGAATTGAACTAAAAGTTTGTACTTTCTACGAAACTAGAACAAACCGTATATCTCTCTAACAATCAATTTCGGAATTGTGATGGTTTCGAAACAACAAAAAGAAACTTAGAAGCTATTTTTATTAAACTTCCTGAAAACCTAAAGGAACCTGGTTCAAACATCCACATACCTCCATCTGATGAACTCGGTTCTCGTGAAAAGTTGAGGAAAATAGAAAATTGTGTCCAGGATTCGAACTAAGATCTATTCACATTTCAATAAAAAAAATATTTTTTAGCTAATCTAACTCTTTTCCGTATATTTTCGCACTGGTAAGTACCATAAATACGGCTCATTTTTTGCATATTGGGAGCTCTAATGTCAAATCAAAATAAGATTTTTTGAATTCATCTGGCCCATGTTATTGTCCACGACAAGGGTGTCCACACTACCGACTGACAACAAAACTTTGGTTTGTAAAATTTGTTTGCAACAAATTGTAAGACCCTGAGGTCACTAAGTTTTTCTTTATCATATGCAGGCAAGACACACTTCTTAAACTTAGGAACTTAATGAGTCTCCATTTAAAGATATGGAATTGCAATTAAAATTTTACATTCATCCAAAGGAGAGAGTAGTTAGGCCAGAAAAAGCACCATTTCTGTCCATGTTGTAAGCCATAGCGGAATCAGATGATGTTTTCCAAGAATGTTTTAGAAAAAAAGCACGCTACTGTGACTTTGAAGAAAACAAAACTTATACAAATCCCGGGGAGGAGTTCGTGAAAAAAAGTTGATCTCAAGATTGAGAGAACCTGAAGCAAAACTTAGACCACTAAAAAAGTCAACGTAAATTCAGCTAAGTCTGTTGCTTAAATGGCTGAAAAACTACGGTTCAGAAGTTGAGCAATGGCTTTTGCAAGCTCTTCATCAGGTAGTAAACACTTTACTGTGAAAAGTGATCGAATACAACTACAAAAAGACATTTCAAAAAGCAAACAAGAAATTTACACCAAACAAAAACAACAGTTTGTACACCAAATGTGTAGGCGAGCCACTTTCTGGTAGAAACTTTCAAGCGCTGAAAAACAAAAATGAAGTCTTTGAAAAAGCGGGACATTTACCAAAAAAGCGTAGAAGCAAACCTCAATGAGATTCTTGAAAAAACAATGAGCTCAACAATTTTTGTGAATAAAAAAAATTTTCCAGAGCAAACAACGACAGCATCAGAGTTGGGATTCTTTAACAAGCAAAAAATCTTTTGTACCTCTCTGACAGTGGAATATATTTCAAAAATTGGCTGCAAATTGAAATTGCAGTTAGATACAGGAGCGAATAGCACAATGATATCATCCGAAAACAAGATTCAGCTAGTTAAACTTCAGTTAGAAGAAAAGATAAGATATCTCGAAGCTTATGATGGCCGTCAACTAAAGTTTTTGTAATCATTTTTCTATGAAATTGAGTGCAACGCACGCAGGTAGACAAACGAACAACTAGTGGCTGTGCAGCAAATAAAAAATTTGGAATGCCTGGAAGAGACTTTCAACCCCTGCAGTGTTGTTAACATGCCTCTACCTCTGCAAGACAATGTCACAGAGAAATTTGAACAGATGGTCAAAGAGGGCAACTTGGAGCCCATACAGACAATAGGAGCCACAAATGCATCACCAGTGGTGTTGCAGAGAAAAGCTGGTGGAGAAATGAGGCTTTGTGTGGACTTAAAAATGCATATGAAAGGCAAAATTATGGACGAGGACTACCCAATGCCAGACATGGAGACGATATTGCATTATCCTTATGGAGCTTCCTACATTGGCAAAAATGGCCTCTCAGACGCTAAATATCAAACCGAACTTGACGATGAGGGATAGGAAAAATCAGAAATCAACACATCTCAGGGATTATTTAAATTGTGCCGACTACAACTAGGACTGGAAGATTCTTCCTCGATCTCCCACAACGTCACATAATCAGAGCTCAGAGGAATTAAGGGTGTTGTGGCCTTTCAAGATGATTTGTTTGTCTCTGGAACTAACAATGAGCAGTTCGACAAGAGAACACTGACAATCAGGACTCATCTACCTAAAAAACTGTTAATGAGAAAAAAATCTAGCTCCAAACCAATCAGTAGCATTAGTATTTTTGAATACTCATTTTCTAAGGGCGTACTAGTACCATATTCCAAAGATTTCAAAAAAATTAAAAGTGCAAAGCCATCAACTAAAAACAAAGCACTCGAAATGTTTGTTGGACTAGCAAATTTTCATGGGAAATTAATTCCCGAATTTGTAAAAGAAATCCTACAACTGAATATGAGAAATAACGATTTCAAAAAACAACAAAAGCGATCAAAGACATAAAAAACTGAGGATCTTTTCCGTTTGTGCCCCCCCCAGTACGTTATGCCCCCTCCAGTGACAGAGCACGTTTCATTACATAGTAAATCGTTATGTAAAAATATTGCACGTGCGTCTGGGGGTTGCAAATAATATGCACACACTAAGCAGGGGGGGGGGGGCACAAACGGAAAGATCCAAAACTGATTATGTGCTAGCCGCTTTAGTGCACACCTACATTTTGCAAAAAGGCACTAAAGTTACAACTAACGCTTCTGAGAAATAGTTGGTGAATATCTCCAGGAAATTGACTCCACTGGTACAAAATTACTCAAAATCGAAAAAGAGCGGGAAGCATCGGCAATTGTGTTTGTGGTCACAAAATTGAAACAAACTCTTCCTGGAAGACAATTTACCTCAAAGGCAGAACCGAAATCACCCATATATCTCAACGCACAAGACGGGAAGATCTCGAAGACAGCATCAGCTAGAATCACAAGATGGAGAATAGCTCTGATGGGTTTTGACTTTGAACTCAAGACATAACAAAACAAATACAATGTGATAAATAAAAACAATGTTTGGAAGCAGAGAACAAATTTGAACAACAGAAAGATGCATTGACCATGCAAATTGTAAAAATCTTCGGTGGCGATTTCCCTTTCATTTCACTCAAACTCAGTTATCTGGTTTAGCCAAAACACAAAGGTCACAAATGAGAAAACGAAGACACTTTGGGTAACTTTCATCACCAAAAAGGACATAATCACATCTTTCATGCACTAATGAGTTACAATCAAATTGTAAGACTAGATGAGGACAATATGTCATCTGAGCCACCAGTTGAGGAGACCATATCTCAATCAGAACCTTAAGTTCTGGAGAGAGATGTTGAACCCTCACATCAAGAAAATTCGGCAGTAACTCCAACTGCAGAGTCAACGTGAATCAACGGATCCTGCAAGAGCATCAACAAGAAATAGAACACAACCAGATAGATTTGCAAAACCTATCTCCACAAAATTACCTTAAAAAGGAGGGAGGACGTGATGGTTTCGAAAGAACAATAAGAATATTAGAAGCTATCCTTATCAAGTTTTAGAAAACAAAGGAAGAACTTACATAACAAACTCTAATGCTATGAGGATAACTAATCGTCACAAAACTAAACTCGATTGACACATACATCTGACGTCAGAAGTTACATTCTTCCGCCTATAGAAACCTGATTCTTCATTCAGGCCGACCTTATGTCGGCAATAGACAAAAGGTCATCTTTATAGTGATTAATTTCACGGCGATAAAGTTGACTTCTATCGTTTTGAGGTGAAACACGTGAACAATATAGAAACAAAAGCAGGAAGAATTTCGGAAACAACTAGAAGTACCAAACTAGGCAACCGAATTGCCGTCAGTTAAAAAAAAACAAACGAATATCAGTGACAAAAATAAACTCAACAAATTGACAAAATTAGCAAAATTACGAAATGAAACCCTACTCGAGATTTTTTTGGATGCGTTTTTGAATCATTAAGAAGCCACTAATCATTAAGAGGTAATCGCTTGCAGCCATTAATCTGTTTTGTAGTTCCATGAAGATGTCTATTTGTGGTAACAAAGTTTCACTTCTTCGTTTAGTGATTGAAATATTGTTTTTTTCTGCAACAACCGCTCCCAAGAGTTATCAGTTGAAAGTTCCTCAGCAATAAAAAAACAAACATAATTGGATTCAACATGTGCATGTTTGGATTAGTATAAATAAATGTTAAATTGTTTTTCTTTCAGAAGAGAAAGCTAAATACAGATGAAATCCATGTTGTTTTCAGGGAGTCAACGTTCTCAATTTTTTTAAAAAGAAAAAGTTCAAAAAAGAAACAATTGAAAACAAAATGTGATTATAACTCAATTTCATTTGAACACAGTAATGTGGAAAAAACTAACCAAAAATGAAAACAAAGCACGACGACGATTAAAAACGCCTATATTGATTGAAAACGTCAACTGACCGCAAAAGTATGAGATGGTCATGAAAAAATGAAATCAATTAGAAACAGAAAATTGAGATGAAGCGGGAAGTCAAACTCTGAAACAATTAGATTAACTTATGCGTTGCTGCCCGAATTAATAAGAGATGTATAATCGTGAAATCCTGTACCGTGAGAAAATAGTTGAATCTGGAAATGAGGCTGGTCTTTCCACTAGAGGGGGGTCCTAAAACTATGACCTGAGGAACAGCACTGCTATGTAATTTGACACTTTTCTTATTCGCAGGGTCCAGCATTTCGTACCCTGCAGGTTGCAGTGAATTGTCCAAATTTGGGCTGATACACCGAACTGGATGATAATGTGTAGATCTAGGCCTCCTTTTGGGATTTGAATGGCTGGTAATCTGCAAATGACTACTGTTTCTGCTTCCGTAACAACGATTGCCAATATTTCTGGCGTTCAATTGTCGAATTTGGTTATTTATTTGAAGCGTTTGGCTGAATTGCTGGTCTCTGAGTAGGTGCAAGTTAGCAGTAGTAAAAGTAGTACTTCGCTTGCTGTTATTACCAATTAATACATTGTTATAACATTCGCTAGATAACTCCGAGTTCGTGCTTGTACAGCTGTTTAAAACAATGTTTGGTGATATTTTCAAAGCTGGTCTCTTTTGAGTTCTACCATCACCATCGCAGTGGCCATTCTGGTCAAAATCACCACAGTAGTCGTTCAATTCGTAACCATGAAGTGAGTCATCATTACTCATAACTAGGGGGTTGGTATTTATGCAATTAGGCGGGTACGTAGTCGCGGTCGTAACGCTGTCTTGTTTGAAAGAAAGCTGTTGGGTGTTGAAACTGAAACTGGAATAAAGTTGGTGTGCCTGTTCTTTTTGACGTTGCAGCCTTTTTTGTTGCTTCATTTTATATTGGATCATATTAAGCTGTAACTGATTAATCTGCCTTTATTAGGTGAGAATATGTGAACTGATTTCTGAAAGTTTTCAGAGACGATTTAGCCAAAAAAGGTGTACAGAGCGTCGATCGATGACAAAATTAGTGCTCGTAAATCTCGATTTCCACGAAAAATTTAGCGACTCCTTAAACCTCCAGCTCAATTAATAAAATTATTTCAATTGCAATTAGTTTGAACAAATACTTTTGATGGCTATAAATTTTCAATTTTGATGTTACAACACTTAAATGTTAAAAACTTTCCCTACCATGTAACATATTTGAGCTGGAAACAAAATATTTCGATCAAAAATCCGGTGACATAATTCGCGGAACCTTCAGTTTGTCCACAGGAAAAAGAAAAAAGAAAGCGAAAATAAAGCGACAGGTCTGAAACTCAACGTAAATTAAATGTTGTTCGCGGTGATGAACAAACAATAAAAAACAAATAAACAAAAGGTAACTGCGTTTATTAAAGAATAACAAAACATAAATTGTATTATGATCGCTTGTGTTTTTTTGTTTAATCTATAGACTATAGTCAATAAAAAGATATAATTTTTTGTTGGATGAACTCATTTTGTTGTTCAAATTCGCAGTTGTAAGTTAGCTTTGAATGACACTTCAGAAATTTTAAACATCAAAGAAATTTTTTGATCATATGTTTGCTTCGGTATTGAACAGTTCAGGTTAGGTTGAATAATATTTGGAACTCTAACTACGCGGTCAACCTACGTCTGCCAATTTTTGTGCCAAATTTGCATAAAAAGATTGTTGAAATTAATCCGCGTTTCTTTTAGGAACAGAATAAATTTGCCCAGTTTGATAAACACGAGCATTCCTGGTGGAAATGATGAAAATTGGGTTACTTGAGCGATTAAAACCTGAGCTTTCTCTGCTTGCTTGATTGGAACTCTGATCGGATGAAAAAAGAGCAATTTAATGAAATTCATCCGCGTTTTTCATTTTTTTTCACGTGCTCAAAGTATGCACACTACGTTCTGGCCTCGCTGCATTTCTAGCGGCTTAATGGAACACATGGATATTACTTTTACCACCGTTGATATATATATATATATATATATATATATATATATATATATATATATATATATATATATAAAACAAGGCTCGGTAATGTGCGTTCGCACATAAAGTTCCGACTCCACTCATCCACATATTTGGCATAAATGTCTACCAAATGAGGAACAGATAGAAAATCCCAAAAGTTCAAGTTGTTTTGAAAAAAAAATTTTATGAACTAAGATCGCCTCCAATGAAGATAACTCAGTGGAGTAAAAAAATGCGGCATTAGATTCATGAGATCAGTCATTATTAAGAAAGCAAGTCAACAAAATCAAACAACAATAACAACAATTAAATTAAACATCAATTACACCCAAAACTCTTGTGCATTAAAAAAAACTTATGAACAAGCTCAAAATAGCGTAGGATAAAAGTGAAATAAAACAAAATAAATTTTTATTCACAAGAAAAGATATGGAACCACTCAATAAAAAGGCTCGGTAACAATTAGACAAAAAGAACAAAAAAAACAGCAAGGATTAAAAAATGTCTTATTTTTATAAAAACAATTAGTTTCAAAGTGAGGAAAACCATTGAATGGCAATTGAAAACATCCAATATGTGTATGATCAGATACGCCTCTATAGGAGGGCATTAAGACCTTTCAATAGTCAATTTGTTAGGAGATTACAAAAAGAACAATGAATAGAGACGACAAACTCAAAATATGTTGAACTGAGTCTTCCTCGAATGCCAAAAATGAGGTATCGGTCTTATCATTAATGAGAAGGGTAATGGAGTCAGTGTTGACTTCCAACAAAAAGATTTAGAGACTTTACTTATGTTAATAAATATAAACTAAAATACTCAACCCTGATTGGTTGAAATTATGGAAATACCTTTCCTTTTAATGTTTAACTGTTTACCCGTTGGTAACACACCACGCTACCCCTTTAGTCGGTACCAGTCATACTTGATATAATAATAAAGTATATTTCTTTCTCTCTACTCCGCTCTTGTTTTAGTATTGAGATATATGTTAGACTTTAGCATTTCGGCCGGTGCACTGTCTGCTGAAGCTCAGATAGAAGAGTAACAGACTAGAGATCGAGAACTTTAGTTAGTCAGGTAAGCCTTAAGATTATACGATATTCTTGAGACACTATAAGACAGAAGTAGAGTAACCTCTCAAGGTAACCCTACCTCAGCACACGTCTTAGTAACAAGTAAAAAGAGAAAGAGGGCAACATTATTTTATCACTTTTTTAAGAAAACAATTGTTTTCAATGTCATGAAAGCACTTGAGACCTGTAAGTAGTCAAATATGTCTTACGTCTACAAAAAAAACGTTAAAAATAGACAAAAATCAAAAATTAGTTTACTTTGTGCGAAAAACCCGTGTCGAATCCTGTAAATTCATAACTAATTCTTCAAAAAAATTAGATTTTGTTTACTTGCAACTTCCATCGACAACATTAATCTCATATGTGACCTGTAATTAAAAAAATAGGTAACAAATAGACAAAAAAGAACAAAAATGCGAACAACGATAAAAGGAGTTTTTTTGTTTTTTAAAAAAACAATTGTTTTCAATTCCATGAAGGACATCAGCTATCTACTCAAATCTGAACAAAAGCTT
The DNA here is from genome assembly GCF_964194025.1 of Convolutriloba macropyga. Taxonomy (NCBI): domain Eukaryota; kingdom Metazoa; phylum Xenacoelomorpha; order Acoela; family Convolutidae; genus Convolutriloba; species Convolutriloba macropyga. The sequence goes on from NW_027453034.1 coordinate 26,464, forward strand.
TTTTTCATTCATGAAGCGCCAATGAGACCTGTCATTATTCAGGTAAGTTTATGAATCTAAAAAGACAAATTATAAATAACAGTTAATGAATTAAATTAAATTCTTCCAGAAAGGGGTGTCGAAGCCGTTAAAACCATAAAACATGCCTTCAAGACTTTTAAATGTCCAATTGTGCCTCAGTCTGGACGCCAATGATGCCATATGTGAACTCAACATGACAAAACGAGAAAAAACGTTCAGAATTGGCCAATACCTAAAAAAATGTGAAATCTAGTAGTATCAAAGCCAGAAAACCACAACTTAACGCTTGAAATCGCAAATAGATTAAACTTTAATTCAGTAGAAAGAAAACACATAATAGAAAGACGAGGGCCCAGCGATTAAAACCTGAGCATTCTCTGCTTGCCTGATTGGAACTCTGATCGGATCAAAAAATAGCAAATTTAAAGAAATTCATCCGCGTTTTTCATTTTTTCTTCAAGTGCTCAAAGTATGCACACTATGTTCTGGCCTCGCTGCATTTCTAGCGACTTAATGGAACACATGGACATTACTTTTGCCACCGTTGATACATATATATATATATATATATATATATATATATATATATATAAAACAAGGCTCGGTAATGTGCGTTCGCACATAAAGTTCCGACTCCACTCATCCACATATTTGGCATAAATGTCTACCAAATGAGGAACAGATAGAAAATCCCAAAAGTTCAAGTTGTTTTGAAAAAAAAATTTTATGAACTAAGATCGCCTCCAATGAAGATAACTCAGTGGAGTAAAAAAATGCGGCATTAGATTCATGAGATCAGTCATTATTAAGAAAGCAAGTCAACAAAATCAAACAACAATAACAACAATTAAATTAAACATCAATTACACCCAAAACTCTTGTGCATTAAAAAAAACTTATGAACAAGCTCAAAATAGCGTAGGATAAAAGTGAAATAAAACAAAATAAATTTTTATTCACAAGAAAAGATATGGAACCACTCAATAAAAAGGCTCGGTAACAATTAGACAAAAAGAACAAAAAAAACAGCAAGGATTAAAAAATGTCTTATTTTTATAAAAACAATTAGTTTCAAAGTGAGGAAAACCATTGAATGGCAATTGAAAACATCCAATATGTGTATGATCAGATACGCCTCTATAGGAGGGCATTAAGACCTTTCAATAGTTAATTTGTTAGGAGATTACAAAAAGAACAATGAATAGAGACGACAAACTCAAAATATGTTGAACTGAGTCTTCCTCGAATGCCAAAAATGAGGTATCGGTCTTATCATTAATGAGAAGGGTAATGGAGTCAGTGTTGACTTCCAACAAAAAGATTTAGAGACTTTACTTATGTTAATAAATATAAACTAAAATACTCAACCCTGATTGGTTGAAATTATGGAAATACCTTTCCTTTTAATGTTTAACTGTTTACCCGTTGGTAACACACCACGCTACCCCTTTAGTCGGTACCAGTCATACTTGATATAATAATAAAGTATATTTCTTTCTCTCTACTCCGCTCTTGTTTTAGTATTGAGATATATGTTAGACTTTAGCATTTCGGCCAGTGCACTGTCTGCTGAAGCTCAGATAGAAGAGTAACAGACTAGAGATCGAGAACTTTAGTTAGTCAGGTAAGCCTTAAGATTATACGATATTCTTGAGACACTATAAGACAGAAGTAGAGTAACCTCTCAAGGTAACCCTACCTCAGCACACGTCTTAGTAACAAGTAAAAAGAGAAAGAGGGCAACATTATTTTATCACTTTTTTAAGAAAACAATTGTTTTCAATGTCATGAAAGCACTTGAGACCTGTAAGTAGTCAAATATGTCTTACGTCTACAAAAAAAACGTTAAAAATAGACAAAAATCAAAAATTAGTTTACTTTGTGCGAAAAACCCGTGTCGAATCCTGTAAATTCATAACTAATTCTTCAAAAAAATTAGATTTTGTTTACTTTGCAACTTCCATCGACAACATTAATCTCATATGTGACCTGTAATTAAAAAAATAGGTAACAAATAGACAAAAAAGAACAAAAATGCGAACAACGATAAAAGGAGTTTTTTTGTTTTTTAAAAAAAACAATTGTTTTCAATTCCATGAAGGACATCAGCTAT
>NW_027453035.1:0-15661 GCF_964194025.1 Convolutriloba macropyga
GTGTTGAGAAATTCTTCCGATTTAAACATAAGAAATCGTCGGTTTTCGTCGCTTTTACTTCGCCAAAACCGATCAAAGCCCTTACGTTTTTTTCGTCGTTTTGATCGGTTTTCGTCGGTATTTTAACGTAAGAATCGTCGGTTTTTGCCATTCTAAAAAGCTCACAAACCTGACAGTCCCTGCCAGGATTCGAATCTTGGACCCCTATTTTACTAGCCACCTTCTCCACTGCACCACTTGTCACTTAGTTTTAATCTATTTCTTTTGTATTTAAAACAAATTGAGACTGACAATACCGACAAAAAATGACGATAATCGACACTTCTTACTGCCAAAACCGACAATACCGACGAAAACTACGCTAATCGACACTTCTTACATCAAATACGGACAATACCGACGAAAACGTGGATAATCGACATTTCCTACATAAAAAACCGACGAAATTGACAAAAGTCGACCAAAAACGACAGTTCTTGCTTCGATTTCGTCGCAATTTCTCAACCCGGGTACCCTCAAGCGACCAGCGGTTAGATTAGTCAGTTGCTAGCTGCGTTTTTTTGCGTTAGATTAGCTGCGTTAACCGCGTTTGTTTAATTGAATGGACGTGAGGTTAGTGCAGCGCAAGAGCACAGGCTTGCATGGGGGTGGGTTGATGTGGATCCCGGGCTGAATTTTTCCGCCCAAAATGATGCAAGAGTGGGACTGCAATGGGAGGATTTCTTAGGAAAATGCAGCTCAAAACTCTTACGTCTTTTTGGGCTGCATTGGGCTTCCAAGGGGTGTAAAATGGTGTAAGAGTGAGGGGGTAAAAGACAAATTAACCCCCCACTCTTACATCTTTTTTGGTCTGCCAAGGGGGGTAAAATGGTGTAAGAGTGAGAGGGCAAAAGACAAATTAACCCCCCACTCTTACATTTTTTTTGGTCTGCCAAGGGGGGTAAAATGGTGTAAGAGTGAGGGGGTAAAAGACAAATTAACCCCCCCACTCTTACATCTTTTTTTTGGTCTGCCAGGGGGGGTAAAACGATGTAAGAGCTGGGAGGTAATTTGTCTTTTATCCCCTCACTCTTACACCATTTTACCCCCTTTGGAAGCTCAATGCAGCCCAAAAAGACCTAAGAGTTTTGAGCTGCATTTTTCTTAAAAAAACCTCCCATTGCAGCCCCATTCTTACGTCATTTTACCCCTCTTGGCAGCCCAACTCTTACATAATTTTACCCCTTGGCAGCCCAACTCTTACATCATTTTACCCCCTCATTTTTACATTGTTTTAGCCCCCATACCTGAAGACTGCCAGTCTTGAACCCACAACCTCTGTACCCTCAGCTGCGTCGCCTTATCCTCCAGACCATCGATGCTTGTCCAACTCTTGACAGTCTATATATATAAATAATAATTGTTAGAATTGCCCCATCACAACAAATTACCCCCTCACTCTTACATCGTTTTACCCCCCTTGGCAGCCCAACTCTTACATCATTTTACCCCCTCTGAACAAATTACCCCCTCACTCTTACACCATTTTACCCCCCTTGGCAGCCCAACTCTTACATCATTTTACCCCCTCTGAACAAATTACCCCCTCACTCTTACAGCATTTTACCCCCTTGGCAGCCCAACTCTTACCTCAGTTTACCCCTCTGGACAAATTACCCCCTCACTCTTACACATTTTTACCCCCCTTGGCAGCCCAATTCTTAAATCATTTTACCCCCTCTGAACAAATTACCCCCTCACTCTTACACCATTTCACCCCCTTGGCAGCCCAACTCTTACATCATTTTACCCCCTCTGAACAATTTAGCCCCTCAATCTTACACCTTTTTACCCCCCCTTGGCAGCCCGACACTTACCTCATTTTACCCCTCTGGACAAATTACCCCCTCCCTCTTACACCATTTTACCCCCATTGGCAGCCCAACTCTTACCTCAATTTACCCCCTCACTCTTACACCATTTTAACTCCCTTGGCAGCCCAATTCTTACATCGTTTTACCCCCTCTGAACAAATTACCCCCTCACTCTTACACCATTTTAACCCCCTTGGCAGCCCAATTCTTACATCGTTTTACCCCCTCTGAACAAATTACCCCCTCACTCTTACACCATTTTACTCCCATTGGCAGCCCAACTCTTACCTCAATTTACCCCCTCACTCTTACACCATTTTAACTCCCTTGGCAGCCCAATTCTTACATCGTTTTACCCCCTCTGAACAAATTACCCCCTCGCTCTTACACCATTTTAACCCCCTTGGCAGCCCAATTCTTAAACCGTTTTACCCCCTCTGAACAAATTACCCCCTCACTCTAACACCATTTTACCCCACTTGGCAGCCCAACTCTTACATCATTTTACCCCCTCTGAACAAATTACCCCCTCACTCTTACACCATTTTACCCCCCTTGGCAGCCCAACTCTTACCTCATTTTACCCCCTCTGGACAAATTACCCCTTCACTCTTACACAATTTTTCCCCCCTTGGCAGCCCAATTCTTACATCATTTTACCCCCTCTGAACAAATTACCCCCTCACTCTTACACCATTTTAACCCCCTTGGCAGCTCAACACTTACCTCATTTTACCCCTCTGGACAAATTACCCCCTCACTCTTACACCAATTTACCCCCCTTGGCAGCCCAACTCTTACATCATTTTACCCCCTCTGAACAAATTACCCCCTCACTCTTACACCATTTTACCCCTCTTGGCAGCCCAACTCTTACCTCATTTTACCCCCTCTGGACAAATTACCCCCTCCCTCTTACACCATTTTAACCCCTTGGCAGCCCAACTCTTACCTCATTTTAACCCCTCTGAAAAAATTGACCCCTCACTCTTACACAATTTTACCCCCCTTGGCAGCTCAATTCTTACATCATTTTACCCCCTCTTAGCAAATTACCCCCTCACTCTTACACCATTTTACCCCCCTTGGCAGCCCAACACTTACCTCATTTTACCCCTCTGGACAAATTACCCCCTCACTCTTACACCATTTTACCCCCCCTTGGCAGCCCAACTCTTACATCATTTTACCCCCTCTGAACAAATTACCCCCTCACTCTTACGCCGTTTTACCCCCCTTGGCAGCCCAACTCTTACTTCATTTTACCCCCTCTGGACAAATTACCGCCTCACTCTTACACCATTTTACCCCCCTTGGCAGCCCAACTCTTACCTCATTTTACCCCCTCTGGACAAATTACCCCCTCACTCTTACACAATTTTACCCCCCTTGGCAGCCCAATTCTTACATCATTTTACCCCCTCTGAACAAATTAACCCCTCACTCTTACACCATTTTACCCTCCTTGGCAGCCCAACACTTACCTCTTTTTACCCCTCTGGACAAATTACCCCCTCACTCTTACACCAATTTACCCCCCTTGGCAGCCCAACTCTTACATCATTTTACCCCCTCTGAACAAATTACCCCCTCACTCTTACACCATTTTACCCCTCTTGGCAGCCCAACTCTTACCTCATTTTACCCCCTCTGGACAAATTACCCCCTCACTCTTACACCATTTTACCCCCCTTGGCAGCCCAACTCTTACCTCATTTTAACCCCTCTGAAAAAATTACCCCCTCACTCTTACACAATTTTACCCCCCTTGGCTGCCCAATTCTTACATCATTTTACCCCCTCTTAGCAAATTACCCCCTCACTCTTACACCATTTTACCCCCCTTGGCAGCCCAACACTTACCTCATTTTACCCCTCTGGACAAATTACCCCCTCACTCTTACACCATTTTACCCCTCTTGGCAGCCCAACTCTTACATCATTTTACCCCCTCTGAACAAATTACCACTCACTCTTACGCCGTTTTACCCCCCTTGGCAGCCCAACTCTTACTTCATTTTACCCCCTCTGGACAAATTACCCCCTCACTCTTACACCATTTTACCCCCCTTGGCAGCCCAACTCTTACCTCATTTTACCCCCTCTGGACAAATTACCCCCTCACTCTTACACAATTTTACCCCCCTTGGCAGCCCAATTCTTACATCATTTTACCCCCTCTGAACAAATTAACCCCTCACTCTTACACCATTTTACCCCCCTTGGCAGCCCAACACTTACCTCATTTTACCCCTCTGGACAAATTATCACCTCACTCTTACACCATTTTACACCCCTTGGCAGCCCAACTCTTACATCATTTTACCCCCTCTGAACAAATTACCCCCTCACTCTTACACCATTTTACCCCCTTGGCAGCCCAAATCTTACCTCATTTTGCCCCCTCTGGACAAATTACCCCCTCACTCTTACACAATTTTCCCCCCTTGGCAGCCCAATTCTTACATCATTTTACCCCCTCTGAACAAATTACCCCCTCACTCTTACACCATTTTAACCCCCTTGGCAGCCCAACACTTACCTCATTTTACTCCTCTGGACAAATTACCCCCTCACTCTTACACCAATTTACCCCCCTTGGCAGCCCAACTCTTACATCATTTTACCCCCTCTGAACAAATTACCCCCTCACTCTTACACCATTTTACCCCTCTTGGCAGCCCAACTCTTACCTCATTTTACCCCCTCTGGACAGATTACCCCCTCACTCTTACACCATTTTACCCCCCTTGGCAGCCCAACATTACCTCATTTTACCCCTCTGGACAAATTACCCCCTCACTCTTACACCATTTTACCCCCCTTGGCAGCCCAACTCTTACATCATTTTACCCCCTCTGAACAAATTACCCCCTCACTCTTACGCCGTTTTACCCCCCTTGGCAGCCCAACTCTTACTTCATTTTACCCCCTCTGGACAAATTACCCCCTCACTCTTACACCATTTTACCCCCCTTGGCAGCCCAACTCTTACCTCATTTTACCCCCTCTGGACAAATTACCCCCTCACTCTTACACAATTTTACCCCCCTTGGCAGCCCAATTCTTACATCATTTTACCCCCTCTGAACAAATTACCCCCTCACTCTTACACCATTTTACCCCCCTTGGCAGCCCAACACTTACCTCATTTTACCCCTCTGGACAAATTATCACCTCACTCTTACACCATTTTACACCCCTTGGCAAACCAACTCTAACCTCATTTTACCCCCTCTGAACAAATTACCCCTCACTCTTACACCTTTTTACCCCACATTGCAGCCCACTCTTACATGGCAGTTTCAGTCAGGGGGTGTAATTCCTTAAAAGTCCTCCCATTGCAGCTCATTGCAGCCCACTCTTACATGACAATTTCAGTCATGGGGGTTAATTCCTGAAAACTCCTCCCATTGCTGCCCATTGCAGCCCACTCTTACATGGCAATTTCAGTCATGGGGGGTAATTCCTTAAAAGTCCTCCCATTGCAGCCCATTGCAGCCCACTCTTACATGAAAATTTCAGTCATGGGGCCAATTCCTGAAAACTCCTCCCATTGTAGCCCATTGCAGCCCACTCTTACATGGCAATTTCAGTCAGGGGGGTAATTCTTTAAAATTCCTCCCATTGCAGCCCATTGCAGCCCACTCTTACATGACAATTTCAGTCATGGGGGGTAATTCCATAAAAGTCCTCCCATTGCAGCCCATTGCAGCCCACTCTTACATGACAATTTCAGTCATGGGGGTAATTCCTGAAAACTCCTCCCATTGCAGCCCATTGCAGCCCATCGCAGCCCACTCTTACATGGCAATTTCAGTCAGGGGGGGGGGTAATTCCTGAAAAGTCCTCCCATTGCAGCCCAACTCTTACATCATTTTACCCCCTCTGAACAAATTACCCCCACACTCTTACATCAATTTACCCCCCATAAACAAATTACCCCCCATTCTTACATCAAAATGGGAGGAATTTAGGGAGGATATTCGACCCGGGATAGAGAGTCTTTGACAACACGGGCCCCGTCTCTGAACCATATTTATGAACGGGAATTGGACTGGCTTGTGAAGTTAGTGGGGAGGGCTGCCATAGGAGAAGCAGGAAGCGGGGAGTTTGCTGTTGCGGGGTGGTGGTGGAGTGTGTCGATCAAACTCCGAGAACCACTCTTCACACCATGAATATGTCTCCAGAACAGTTTTAGTGAATTTCAGATTTGGGAACTAGTAAGTTGAAAACAGTCAAGAACTGCTGTGGCTTCAAAAGAGACAAAGAGGAGAAGCAGAATAAGGAGAGTAAGCAATGGAGGTAAAGAATAGAGTTACGAAAAAAGGCAGTTCCCAAAAAGTTACACTTGACACTATGTAGACCCGGGTCGAGGTTTTGACAAAAAATAATGTAAGATTAGCGGTGAATAGCGGTGAAAAAAAACTTTTTTCACCGCAAAGCGCCCGCATCTTGAATGCGCTGAAAGCGGTGAACTTTTGTAAGAATAGCGTTGAATTTTGCGGTGAAAAATTTTTTATCACCGCATTCACCGGAATTCTTACAAAAAAGAAATTGTCGTACAAGGGTTCGAACCTCTACCTCATGCGTGTGACTAACTTCGTAATCCACTGCGCCATCTGTCACTTACTTCAATGATATTTCCTGTGAATATAAGATATGCGTTGAAATTAGAGCGGTAAATTTTTGTAAGATTTGCGATTTTAGCGGTGAAAAATTTTTTTTCACCGCATTCTGCTGGTAGCGGTGAAAATTTTTTTTTCACCGCATTCTGGTGGTAGCCGTGAAAAAATTTTTTTTCACCGCATCCTGCTTGTAGCGGTGAAAAATTTTCTTGCACCGCTTAAGCGCTGAAAAAAAATTTTCACCGCTTAAAAGTTTTTTTTCACCGCATTCATCGCATTGAACGCAAATCTTACACTTTTACTCAAATTCACCGCAAATCTTACATCTTTTAGCGATTTTTAGCGGTGACACCTCGACCCGGGGAAACAAGATTTCGCCTTTTACTGTGCGTTGCGCAGAAAGTTCCAACATTAACGTTGAAGACCATTTTCGCAAAATCAGAAAATAAAAAATTTCAGCAGTAACTGCTGAAATGTTCTGTTTTCTGATTGTGCCACTATGTTCTTCAACGTTAATGTTGGAACTTTCTGCGCAACGCACAGTAAAAGGCGAGATCTTGTTTCTACATAGGGTCAGTTGCTACTTTTTGAGAATTCCGTTTTTGCGTAACTCTATACTTTACCTCCTTGAGCCGACTGCTTGCCTCAATTTGAATCACTGCAGAAATATCACTGTCTACATTTTTCAACAAAATTATTTTAAGAAATTTGATTAAAAATCGCCAAACTCTCTGGTGACATCTTACTCGTTTCTATTTAGCCTTATTCTGCTTCTCCTCTTTGTCTTTTTTTGAAGCCACAGCAGTTCTTGACTGTTTTCAATTTACTAGTCCCCAAATATGCAGTTCACTGAAACTATTCTGGAAACTTATAGTGGTGTGAAGAGTTGTTGTTGGAGTTTGACCGACACACAGAGTGCAAAAAAACTTTTCTCGCAGTGACATAGGAAATAATAAAGAAGGAAATAATTTTACTTTTTATTTACCTATTCTCTCTGTTACCGTGACATTAAACAGAACAAAGAATCAAAATCCACGGTTTTATTAAAATTTTAAATAGTTCCCATCAAGAGAAAACCCAATAAATATAAACCAGATGGAAAATGAAGTGAGAACAAAGAAACGAAACAATAGAACTTCTTGTTGTGCGACTTGATAGAGCAAAATTATCAAACACAAAACTAGTTGCTTTTTGGTCTAAAATGCTAGTGTTCGGGTTTCAAAAAGTTGTATAAAAGCCTTGATTAAAAATGAGAAAAAACCTGCGCTATATTTGTAACAACTGCTCGAGAAAAGAGGTAATTTTTCCAAATATATTAAAAAATCTCTTGAATAATCGGATCTCAATGAGCAATTCAAAAAACACCTCAAAAATCTTGAAATTAGTCTAAAAAACAGAGCAAACATAACTAAATTACCCGTGGATAGCATGCAAAAGAACACAGTGGGTTTAACGCGTTAGGTTATTCTAAGAGGCGTGAGGATACCTTATAGTGATTGGGGTTTGATGAAGTAAGAGCGTCTTTGACTGCACGGGGTCCCGTCTTTGATCGATGTGCAGGGATGGAGATGGAATTGGGGTCGAAATGAGATACGAGGGTTGATATAGGAGAGGCATGAAGCGAGGTGGGAAGTTGGCGTTGGGTGGTTTCGTGGGGTAGTCAAACTCTAAGAACAGCCCTTCGCACCATAAATATACATATCCAAAACTGTTTTTGTGAGTCGCATACTTAGAGGCTGAAAAGCCAAAAGACTCAACTTAATGCCATCTGAGCACAAACTGTTGATCCCGTTTTTGAGCACGAAAAATTAATTGAGTCAGACAGAAAATCTGTGAAAAAAACGACAGCACTTATATAATTGCTAAAAAGTTCAGTAAGCTATGAAAAGTTCATTGTTGTTAACATTTTTCTCTCAACATCCTCGTGATTTATTTGCCATAACTACAAAGCAATAGAACAACGCAAATACCGTTTTTATATGAGTGACATCACAAAAATTCCAAAAAAAACTAAAGGCCACAATTTTGCACACTAGTTCTATAACATCGGTAACGGGTGACATAAAATTAACAAACACCGTAGAGGGATTTTTCCGCAATAAAGGAGTACAAAAAATAATTATAGATCAGCTTATAGGCGACGATCTTTCAATTGTTGCACAAAGTCAGCTAGACGGCTTTCTTTGCATCATTCCCAAATTATTTATGTTTTCTTAATGATTTGGACATACATTGAAGGATCTGAAACTAGCGACCAGTAAACAAAAAAACTACCGGTTTTCAATATAAACAATTATAACCCTCGAGTCAAAATTGTAGCAAACAAACGAGTCAAAACAAACGAGCCGCAGAATTATGCTAAAAAGATTTGAATAAGAAGTCTATTAAAATGTGGCATCTTTGAATCAAATTTTTTGCAATGAATTTGTTTAGAAATCTTCGACAGCGATTCCTCTACAGTGGTTCCTATTGAGGCTTGTTTCCCACGGCGCCGACTTGAGGAGCGTGCGCCATGGAGGTACGGTACAGAATTACGCAAAGAACGTTTTTCTTAAAAGTTAGCGATTGTTCAGATGCAAAAACAAGAGCTCGCTTAGTACTGTGTCTTGCACAGAAAGTTTTAACATTAACGTTGGAGGCCATCGTAACACAATAAAAGAAAACGATTTCAACACAAACAATCAAGATTAAGATCTTAATTACAGATACGACATTAAAAAGTTTCAATTCGTTATGCTCAACTGGAATTTAAAGCTTTTTTGCAATTACCTGCCTCATTGTCGGGAGGATTACTCTCAAGCGACTAGCGAGCTGTTGTTTTTCTCAGTTGCTAGCTGCGTTTTAGTTTCATTGCGTTAGTTTAGCTGCGTGAACTGCGTTATGAGAATGGCGTACATTGGCTGGGGGCTTGAAGTGGGGAGAGAGTTTTTGACTTGACGTGGCTACGTCCCTCAACAATGTAGAGGGAAGGGAATTGGACTTGGTGGTGAAGTGAGGCAGGGTGGTGAATTGAGGTATAAGACGGTGTTGAAGTGAATTGGGCTGTGAAGTGAGGCGGGAGGGATGATATAGGAGAAGCAAAAAGCGGTGGAGGTTGGTGTTGGGGTTGTTGGTGGCGGGGGGGGGGGGGATTGTTGGTCAAACTCTTAGAACCACAATTCACACCATCAGTATAAGTCTCCAGAACACATTCTCTGAGTCGCAAAATTGGATAACAGTGACCATGAAACAGTAAAAAATTGTAGCTTCAAGATACACAATAACGGGCAGCAGAATTAGGCTAAATAGATACGAATAAGATGTCAATACAGAATGTGGCAATTTTCAATCAATTTTTTTTTGTTATAAATTTGTTAAGAAATCTAGGACAGCGGTTCCCTAACAGCAGTTCCAATCGAGGCAGGTTGTCGGCTCAAGGAGGTTTTTGGCAGGTTGTCGTCAAAAGGAGCGTGAGCCATGGAGGTACGATATAGAGCTACGCAAAAAAACGAAATTCTCAAAAATTAACAAATGATCAGTTGTAGAAACAAGAGCTTGCCTGATTTTCCGCGTTGCGCTGCAAGTTCCGTCAATAAGGTTGTAGACCATTGTAGCACAATCAGAGAATAAATTATTTCAGCAGAAACAATTAAAAACAAAACATAGTATACATATGCGACATATAAAAATTCTATATGGTCAATTCAGGAACAAACGTTTTCACAATTACTAAGCTTCTACGTAATCGACATATTGCACTTGATTAGAAAGAAGGTGATGCTTGGGTTGTCATTCAAAATTTGATCGAGGAAAACCAGGCAAATAAACACTGACCGCTGTAAAGAAGCACACAAATACGCACCCTCAAAGTTCGAAGTCTAGATAAAACTGAAGATTAAAAATTGCTAAGAGTGTTCAAATTGCAGTTTGATGTAGTCGGTATAACAAAAACAGGGTTAACTGAACAAGTCAGAATTTATTTGCAAAGAAAAGAATACAACTGATCTTAAAATTAAATGTGGTGGAAATCTAAATGCTCTAAAATTGTCACTCAATTACAAAAATGTTGATTTAGCTTTAAGGCATGATAACTTAATTGTTGCTCATTTTTTTGTTCAACATCTTCTTTAATTGTCTGCCGCGTCAACAATCCACTCGAGGAAACCAACTACCGGTGGTCAGTAAGTGACGTCATCAATATTTTGCACACCAATTGAATAACCGTGGTAACAGGGGACATACTTTTTACAGAATCATTGGGGGAGAGTAGATCCTCAACAAAAAAACGAAGAATTTGTTTTAGATCTATTTAAAGAACACGATCTCTCAAATGATGCACCAAATCTGCTAGACGCGATCTTATGCAACAATCCATAAATAGTTCTCTGTTTTGATTATGATTTTGATTTTGTTAGAATTTATAGTATTGATAAGAAACCACTTTCTGATCGTTTTCCATTTTTCTTTAGACTGAATCCACAACTAACATCTAATATTTTTTCGAAGTATCTGAAACTAAAGACTTTTAAACAAAAAAACGATAGCTTTAATCCTCTGTTCCTGTCGTTAATCATTAAAAAAATTCAAGAAATTAAGCAAACGAGGTCCCAAATTGTATAAGAAAAGTTTCCACAAGAGCCGAGAAATTCCTCATTGATCCTAATATCTCAATATCTCACCCAATAAATTTATTAGTTTACTGGAACAGAGGAAGTTTGTTGGAAACCTAAAAGTTCTCTCACAAAGCTGAACACGTTCTTATTCCCATCAACAATCAGTAAGGAATGCTAGCCCTCGAAAGTCGGGAAAAAATCCGATATAATTTTCTATTGAAACATAAGCGTTTTCAATTGCATCAAAATTCTCGAGAAAAATTTTTTGATGAAATGTACGAACCTGTACGACAGCATTTATTTAATGATCGATCTGGCTTCCAGAACAATCGATCGGCCACACTAAATTACTTTTCTTGCTTGACAACGTGTACAAAATTTTCAACAATGAAGCAGACAAAGACCTAAGTAAATTATCCTTTGATTTTGAAACGGCACAATATAAAATTTTCATAAAAAATTTCATAATTCTGGTGGTGAAGGAAACCTAATTTAGGTAATTTTGTCGCATATAACGAACAAGATACAAAAAATGAAAAAATTCATTAAACATTTTTTTGACAGAAAAACTAGTGGCGCCCAACAGGGTTCAACAGTTGGACCTCTTTAATCATGTTGTTAATCAGGGAATTGCCTGGAGAAAACTGACTGATGCAAATTGTTCTGATTTTTGCTGGTGATATGAAACTAATGAGCGAGAAAACATAATACAAAAACTGCAACTTCGATTTCGTTATGCTAGTGTAAAGAAAATCGAACGTGACTTAAATACAGCAACACCCACCTCCTAATCATTAAAAGCTGCAGAACGGCGTGTGTTGATTATAATCTGCCAGATCATGAGAAGAGCCATAGCGATCATTCAGGAAGCAAGAATTTTTATGTGCTTTTCAAAACTCCAAAGACCCATTTCTCAAAATTGCCAGCTTAAATCAAAGCTAACTGCTTATTTGGGTTACGTTGTTCTAGTCTTTGCCTATGCACGTTTTCGAAGTAAATTAAGAAGCTACACAAACTGGCAAAACATGGATTTTAATTGAAAAGTAGAACCATAAGGAGCAACTTTTAACTTTAAAATTTCCCGTGTGTCGACCGTGAAAGAAAGTAAATATGACATCAAGCTGTCGAAGCAAGATTTTGTTCAAGAAAGTGAACCCGGTCCACATAGCTAAGAAGAAACACACAGCGGCAAAAAAAATTGACAAGTAAGAACTGGCAAAGTTTCGTCAACTGAACAAACATTCTGCACAACCTTGGACTAAAATTGGATGCAAAAGGTGGAAAAAAACTTAAGTGAAAATAATGTGTTTTAATGTTTATGGTATTGTTTCTGTGAAAACCTTGCACAACTGAATGGGTGCTAAGCCCTGAGGAACGATTTTCAAATCCTATTTTACTACTGCTACAGATACTGTTGTTTCTACAGAATCTGTACAACAAATTTGATGGCAATGAATACATATTTAAATCTGTATTTCTCAAAAGCATTCGATAGAGCCCCATATGACCTCCTACTACAGAACATCAAAATACTTAGTTTTGGTGGTAATTTGTTGTGGTAAAGAGTTTCCATCTACCTATCCAAACTTGACGGTATGTAATAGTGCTTTGTTTTATGTCAAAAACTGTACTGGTAACAAGTGTGGTATTTCAAGGATCTTCATTATGTCCACTTCAGTTCATATCATCTTTGTCAACGGTATACCCATGCAAGAGTCCAGTTGTGAAGATTTTGGATTTACCAACGATTTTGAGTTTGTGGCAACGATTAGAGAAAACATGCAGCACAGCATAATTAAAATTAGGATTCACTGTTTGAAAACATGTTGAGTTTAAAATGTTGAGTAAGCTATTCTGAAAGCGTTCTAATCGAAAAGAAAATTCGACCTGCTACCTTTCTCTCTCGCTGTTTATAAAGCTTCACAATCTACTTCCTTTGCATGCTTTGTCCCTTTAAAATATAATATCAGTAAAAGCACACAAATTAGTAAAAACTAAAAAAACAGGCGGGCAATCAAACATCATACAATGCGGCCCAATAAATGTATATCCATCAAGAAGAAAAAAACAGATGATAATTTCTGGAAACAATCCAGCGAAGTGTTAACAATCAAACGCAGAAGTGCCATTACGACATTAGAAAGGATGAACAAAAAATGTATAACTGAATTATACTGGAAATACCTCTCTAGTCTTTTTCTGAAGCAAACTCTTGTACTTGGATCAATTTGTACAATTTCTACAATTTCAATTCAAAACAGAAAGTCACGTCAGCCAATCAAAGAGGTGATTGAGACCCCTGCAGTGCCATGACACTGAAGCCTAGTATACTACTAACACTAATTAGGTGTTAACACCAGTTGGGACTCAGCGTGAGAGGCTTGCATTAGGTGGGAAGCTTAAGCGGTGGCCGGTGGGCGGGGGTTTAAGGTTACGATGGCTGAGAATGGGGTCTAAATTGAAAAGTGGAGAAGAGTAGACGGGGCTCTGAGTGGGGGAGGGGTTGTGACGGCGACTGAGGATGGAGGGGAGAATTGTGCCGGATCGAAAATTCCAGATTATAAGAACCACCATTCACACGAAGGAGTTGTCTCGTCAAAACAGTTTTGGCGAATCGAATTCCTAACCGTTTTTGAGTACAAAGAAGTAAATATTCCGATGAAAATCGGTGAAGCAAAAAAAATTGCATGAAAAAACACGACTAACATAAGTGAGGCAAACTTTGAGAGCATATAAAATTTGCTCTTGTTTTAGAGCGTTCAAATATAAAGTTATTCGGTGAATACATATGAGTCAGCATTTCGAACAATTTTTAAACCGTTGCGCAATCGTTTTAGGCCAACTTTTTTTCCAATGCTCAATTCAATTAAAAACGTGTTCTAGTTTTGAAAAACAGAGAGAAAATTTAATTGAGATCCATAGTTTGCTAATAAGTAATAAAATTAAAAAAGATATTTGATATCGATCACGCAATCTCAGAAAAAACGAATTGCCTGCAATGGAATGCACTTGATCACATGCGCAGTTGACTGGAACCGAAAAGGTTTAATTTTTGCATTAATTTCTCTTTTGGGCTACACTGAGATTTGAACAAGAAATCACAAAAAAATCTCTTGATTGTGCATTTTAAAATTTGTAATCACATTTTAGAACAAGTGAAATATAAGCTGGTTGTAGCAAAGGAGAAAGCTGGTCCGCTTTGTATTTTGTTGTAAATATTTCTAATTGAAAACAGTGTGTGTTTCATAAAGGGCGGCTCAGTTTATTCTTTATTCTAACTTGTTTTACATAACAGGGATTGCACAGGAGGTTTGACATTGTATTTTTCATTAGATTTTTTTTCTGAATTCCGTAACTTTATTTGCTTTATAGATAACAAAATAAAACGATATTAATGAAGTCAACCGGGTAGCCGGAACTGCGTTTTCTTATCTGTTTTTATTGAGTTAATTAGTTGGACTTGTACTGATATGTTCCAAATTTCTCAAAAGTGCTGTTTCATGTATCTTTTTAAAAAATTTACCTAAATTTTCACTTCGTTTTGCTATTTAGTCTTTCTTTTTTACCAAAACTTGATATGTAAGCAACATTGTCGAAAAATAACTTCAAAAATTTAGAAAATTTTTTCTAGCTGTTAGAATTGTGCACTCCTCAAACAAAATACCATAAGTACGAATAGATTGAAATTAGAAACGTTTCACTATTACACGTGACGTTGATCCGGTGATTCTTTGTTGTTTTTATTGTAGCACCTTGATGAAAACATTGTTTACTGCTAAAATAAACGTTTCTAAAATATCTTAGATGATATGCCTTTCAGTTGCAAATGTGGGAATATTCTGTGCCAGGCATTAAGGAAACAAGCCCTTTTGTTGTATACTCTGCAGCAAGTATCTTTTTACACAAAACCATAAGGATTTTGGTCGCTAAAATCTCAGTGACAGTCACTGAAACTATTGCAGAGACTTAAAATTAATTTTCTGATAGTAAACTTGGTAGGGGACTCTTGAGTGGTACACAGCGTTTAGTTTGGAATCCTATTTCAAAAGTCACGAGCCTGAAAAAAGACAAAAACAATTAATTAAAATGGTTGATAAATAGTGACGTGATACTAACAGCTTCATTGACTTTCTCTTATTTCCTTGTCCTTGGGAATATCATTTTGTGAGAATTGATCTAATGCTTTAGAGCAGAATTATAGTAACATCCGGTTGCAATTAATGGATGAAATTATTTGCAATTGGTCGAAAACGATTCTAACAAAATGAAACGTTCTTGATTTTTTCTATGTGCTTCTTTATACGTAGTTTGTGTTTGTTGTGGATTATATGCGATAAAATTATGATGATTTTTCTGTTACATTAAGAATGATTTTTAAAAATTTGGAAATTTATTTCTGAGCTCAAATATATTCTTATTGTGACAATGCACTATTGTAGCAAAACAAAACCGTTAAAGAAATAATGACCATCAAAACGTTTTTAAATACATGTCTCTATTATTGCGTTGATAATTGCTTGCAATGTCCCTGCGACACTGACTTTGCTCAAAATGATTTAATTCATAATCTATGAATAAATTGTATCAG
>NW_027453036.1:5000-15000 GCF_964194025.1 Convolutriloba macropyga
GTTGCTTCGGTACCTAACGTCTAGGTCTTCTTCTGACTCCCCGTCCCGCTTCCAGATTTCCTCCATCGTGAGGGCATTCTGTTTGAGTAGCTGTTTGTCTAAACAATATTTTGTTAGATTTTTGTATGTAAGGTTTTTGTGTGATGCTTTTGTCGTGATGTTTGATATTTCTGTGTTTGGTTTTCTTCCAAATTGTGCTTGGAATGGAGATATTTTTGTTGTGGTGTTGGGTATTAGTCTGATATTTTCGATTATGTTTGCTAGCCTATTGGCTAATGTTGTGTTAGACCAGTTTGGGTGTATGTATATTACCGCTAATCTTCTTTTTATTGTTTGAATTAATCTTTCGACCATACCAGTACCTCTATGGTCACCAGCTGGTGCTAATATTAGTTTTATGTTTTTGTTTTTGCAGAATATGCCGAATTCTTTTGCTTTAAAGGCTTGTGCTTGGTCGCATCTAATTGAACGTGGTATTCCGTCAACTTTCCAGTAGCTTTCAAGGTATTCTATAGCTGTGTTTGTGTCGCAGTTGTTAAATATTTCTGCATGTGGGTATCTTGACAGTCTATCGACTGTTACTAATATATAATCATTTTGTGTGTTATTTTTATATGGGATTGGGCCTGCAAAGTCCATGTATATTTCTTCGTTTGGTTCTACTAGTGATGGTAATGAGCCTAGATTTGTTTTTGGGGTTAATGGTTTTAGATTTTTACCTTTTTCGATGCAATGTATGTGCGTATGTGCGGGTACCATACGAGTTTTGCAAGCGCTAGCATACCCGCTCGGCCTGGATGTTTGCTATGAATAGTTTGAAGGACCATTGGTCTCAGTTTCGCCGGGATAACCAATCGGTTGTCATATAAAAGGCGACCTGATGGAGTAACGGATAGATCGCGGTAAATTTTATGGAATACTGGGTTAGCTTTCTTTAATGTTAGCCAGTCATGTTTTTCAACTAGATCGATAATTGGCCTCAAGTCTTTCTTTGAATTTTCCGCAAGGAATTCCTCATTATATACTCTCATAAGTTTCAACCGATATTCCGGCGTGGGGGTGTTGTCAATTGCTGTAAATTGTTCGGCGTGTTTATCCGGGTTAAGTACAGTTAGGCCTTTGCCTTTGTTAGAGTCCGGGTCCGTTTGCGTGCTGGTGTCGCGCATTGTTTTGCTTGGATTTTGTTTCTCTATTGGAGAATTAATGGGGATGTCAAATGTGTTTAATTTTGGGTGAGCACGAGTTGTAATAGCGATCAATTATGGTTTAATTCGTGATAATAAAGAGTGAGATGAATGAAGCAACTTGTTTCTAGAGTTAATATGGCAAAAAGCGCTTTCTTTAGTGTGTGTATTTTCTTTAGTGTGTGTGACGTCATTTGGTTCATTTTGAACTGAGCTCTCCGCTTGGTTAAATTTACCAGTTGGTTTATTTGAGCCAAGTGGATTTATGTTTTGTTTCAGAAAGGCGTGTTTAATTTCCTCTATCAAGTTTATTACGAACTTTTCATCGTCCTCGTTTATTGGTGTTGGAGACCCTGATGGGTGTCTGCTTAGGTAATCAGCCAACCCCATATTTTTCCCCGGTATATGTTCTATTATGAAAGTAAATGATAGTAGTCTGTCTACCCTTCTCGATAATCTGCTATGGTATGTTTTATTTCCTCTGTTGTTTTTTAGTGCTGACAATAGGGCTGGGTGATCCGTTTGGAGAGAGAATTTGTTACCGTAAAGATAATATTTGAAATTTTATAGTGCCCATACCATAGCTAATAGTTCTACTTAATTTGTGCTGTATCTTTCTTCTAGTTTATTCAAAAACCTGATAGCATATGCAACTGGTTTCCATATGTGACCGTGTTTTTGTTCCAAGCAGGCCCCTAACCCTTTTTTGCTTGCATCGCTTTTTATTCTTGTATCTTTGGTTATGTCAAAGTGTTTATTCTCCGTGATGTTAATTATTTGTTTTTTGTTATTCTCAAATGCTTTTGTGTGTTCTTCTTTCCAGTCGAGTTTATTTTGTGCTTTTGTGTTGATTTTTGATAGAAGTGGTCTTAGGGGTTCGGATAGTTCTGCTAGTCTCGGTGTAAATTTTATCAAGTGGTGTATGCATCCCGTGAATGATCTGAGTTGTTTTAGTGTTTTGGGTGTGTCTAGTTTGTCTATTGATTCGCACTTCTTTTCGGTAGGTGTTATACCAGTTGGTGTTACTTCGTAACCCAGCCAAGTTATTTGTTCCTTAGCAAATTCGCATTTCTGTAATTTTATTGCAAAGTTTTCTTTGTCCAATAGGAATAATATTTTGTCTAGTTCTTCTTCGTGATCTGTTATGTTGCCTTTGGTTATTACTAGAATGTCATCTAGAAATGCAAATTTGTTGTGAAAGTTTTTTAGTGTGACGTCTATGGTTTTTTGAAATGTTGCTGGCATGTCTGCTAGTCCGTAAGAACCATTTAGGAATCTGTAAGTGCCTGTTGCTTTTCCTCCTAATATGTTAAAATTGCAGTGTTTTTGTAGTTGTGCATCTAGAGGTATTTGGCTATATGCATATTTCAGATCTATTTTTGAGAAGTAAAATGTTCCATGTTCTGTGCTCCGTTCGGATACGTAATTTGCTACTGCGTCTATGAGGTGGTTGATGCTTTGCATCTGGTATTAATTTTTGTGAATTGCGTCGTTTAGTTTTTTTGAGTCAAGTGCGATTTTGACGCTTTTTTCCTTTTTGACTGTAATTACTACAGGTCTTATGAAGTATTCGTCTGAGCATTTCTCAATTCTCATTATTTGTTTGTCCTCGATTAATTTTTCTAATTCTTATTCTACCCGTTCTAGTAAGTGTAATGGGACTCGTCTACCTTTGTGTTGTGTTGGGGTAATTTTTTCTTTGAAAGTTGACTTTGACATATGGTTTTTTGAACGTCATCGGCGCGTACATAGGCGTGGGTATTTTTTGAATAACCATTTTATGATGTTTTGTTCTGTTGATGCATCCGATATTAAGCCAATGGTCTTATAAGTTGGTTTTGTTGCTGTTAGATAGATTCCTAGTTGTTGTAGGATGTCTCTGCCCATCACAGGTTGCGGTAAATGCTTAACCAGTAGGATGCCACAGTTTTTTGCCGTCCATGCTCCTGACTTGAGTGTGATGTGTAGTACCCCTGATATCTTTATGTCCTGATTGTTGAAACATTTATATCTTGATTTCTCGTCAAATGTTGTTATTCTACTTGCTTTGTTTTGTTTGTGATTTCTTTTGCTTTTGCATGCTCCACGAATGATCGAGGTGAGCCTGTGTCTGCTAACCAATCCATTACTATGTTGTTGCATTTAGTCTTGACCCAACATTCACCTCCTGCTTCTTTTTCAAACAATATGCTGTTTATTTTTTTCAGTTCCACTGGTCTTATTGTGTTCACTGTTGACCAATCTTCCATTAATTCTTTTATGTAGAGTGCGGCTTCTACGTCAACTGTTTCCTCTTCTGTTTCTTCTTCTTCGACGCACTTTTATTGTTCTTTCACATGTGGAACTCTTCTTGTTTGAGGGGTGCTTTGTTGTTGTATGTTTTTTCTGTAGTCTTGTCTAAATTGGTGGTTTCTTCTTTCTTTCAGGCATTGGTGCTTTGCACATCGATGTGAAGTGACCGATCTTTTTGCATATTTTGCAAGCGAAATTTTGGGCTTTACATGTTTTAGATGATTTTTTATATATGCTTGTCCACATTTATAACATGGTTCTATTTTTCCAGTTGGTGGTGTAGGTAGAATTGGTTGTTGTTTTGTGCGTTGTGGGAAGGATGTTGTTGGCTTGTTTCTGATGTACGATACTTGCGACCAACTGGTATCGTTTGTGTGTGCTCTCAATATCACCTGTTGGTTTGCTTGTCCCCTCTCTGTTGATGGCGAAATTTAGTACTTGTTGTGGCGTTCTCACTTCTGATAAAAGATCCATTTGAATTGATGTGTTAGTCATATTTGATATGAAGAGGTCCTTTACCAAATCTTCCTCCAAATCCTTGAATTTGCAGAGGGCACCTGCTTCTCTTATTCTACTGTAAAATGTCTCTAGTGATTCGTGTGATTGTTGCATAGATTTGAAGAATTTGAATCTGTCGAATGTGGTGTTTCGTGGAATGGTGAATGTGATATTGAGTTCGTGTACGAGTTCGTGTATGGTGCATTTTTCTATTAGTGTGTGTCGGTTTTTTTGGTGATAATTTCTTCTTGCTTCTGCTCCAAGTGATAAGTAAGTAAGGCTTCTAACTTTTGTGTCCGCTTCGTCCCACGGTATCCTGTCTACTAGTGCTCCTTTACGTTCTATTACCTTGCATTCGTTCTCAAAGTCTACTCTCCTTCTTTCGTTTCTCTGCTCTCTATTTCTTGCTTCGTCTTCTGTCTCTCCTTCAAATTCCTCTTCGTATGTTGGTAGTGTGGGGTAAAAGAAGTCTGTGGGTTGTGGTTTCAATTTGAGTAACTTGTCTACTTCGATGCTGTCGCGTGCGATTATCGCCATTTTAGTGTGGAGAACCATTGTCTCCATTCTATTGGGGGTGTCGCTCCAGATTCCCAAAACGGGTTTACTCCTAATGGAGTTTTAGCTGACTGCGCCATGTCGAGAAGGCAATTTGAATAAGCGATCTGTCGTGTAATTTGAGGATTTAAACTGTTTCGAATAGGGGATGACCAAACCAGTTGTTTATCAGTATTTGTGTTAGAGGATGATGTTGATGGTACAATTGATGTATCTATTTCTTGACTCATATAACTTTCGCTAATCTCTAATGGAAAACCAGATTGTGCCGTAACATTTAATTGGCCACGAGGCGACCGTATCATAATGCTATCTTTTCTCGTCTGCACTCTATCAATGTGTTATTAACACTTTTTCTGTGTAACAGACTGGTTGCTGCAAAAGAGCGACTAACACCAAATGGTACTTATTTACAAAGACGGTATTTAAATAACATATGCATAAAGTGTTTATACGTAGATAGTTTAAAGCTTAGTTACTGACTCCTACAAACTGGATACTCCTGTATCACATTAATATTATTATTATTATTATTATTATTATTATTATTATTATTATTATTATTATTATTATTATTATTAGTATTAGTATTATTATTATTAATATTAATCGTTATTATTATTAATATTATTATTATTGTTAGTATTATTATTGTTATTCTTATTATTATTCTTTCTTCTATTATTACTGTTATGCGTTTCCGATAAGTCTTATGTTAAGTGTGAAAGACGTAGGCGTTGACAACTTTAATTCATACACATTAAGGCAGAACTGCAGTTAGACAGTTCGCTGCCAACGCATCTAACAGCTAGGCAAGGTCAAGTACCTGCCAGCGAGGAGATAGTCATTCGTGCTACGAATGACACAACAAAAGAATAAATAGAGTACAACGTGTAACGTATGACTATACTGCAACAAGGGACTATTAATTTACTGCATTGGAGATGAAAGTTAATAAATGAAGTTGTAATCAAAAGTGTTTTCAGCATGATGAGTGATGTGAGTTTACTCTAGTATCACATTTCCCTGCTTGTGAGAAAATTTTGTTACGTTAGTTACAAAATTTTGATTCAGTTTATCTGGGTCGCCACGTTAGAGTTCGTCAGGGTTGAGCTCCCTTCCTTCGTTGCTCGCTTGTACTGCAGGTTGTTTTTCAGGGGAGTTCGCTGTAGGGATGTTGGCAGTGGTTTGTCCGTGTACTTCAGTGGTTTGTCGTGTGTTGTATCGCGTACTCAGCTTGGGCTGTGGAAGTTTGTGCTTGTGCTTGTGGGGCCTGGGGTGCTTGGAAGTTCGATATTCCAGAGAACTTTTTCGTTGGCGGGTATTCGTTCTCTGATAGCGAATCCTCGTTGTCGTTGGGGTCTGTGCCATACGGTGTGGTTCATGTTCTTACTCTTTGGCTGCGGTGGGACGGCAGGTTCGACGTATCGATTTCGAACTCTTCTGAGGGGTCAGAAGCGCTGTCGTCCTTCTGATAGTTGGTGTAGGCGGGGTCCTCGTGGGAGCTTTGTGACGATTCCCGAGATCGTTCCTTACTCAGTTTCCCCTATTTAGGAGATTGGGTGTATCGGCGCTTAGGTGGGACCTTGGTCCTCGAAACTTTTTCCAGGTTGGATCTCGCGTGGGGTTCCCGGGGCTGCGTGTCTCTCTTTCTGATGGATCTGATTCCCATGATTTTTTTCATTTTAGCCTTTCCGTGGCTCTGCATGAGCTCTTCGAACTTTTTGTGGTGATTTCTTACCGTCTTTCTCGCGGCGAAGTTTATAAGTGGAATGTTTCTTTGTTCGGGGGTACCGAACTTTGCGACATCGGATTTGTTAAGGACAGTGTTTTTTTGTCCAGGCATCTTGAGGGTGAGGGTAGCGTCCGTCGTTTTCACTAACACCGTGCCCTCTGGTACAGCTTCGTACAACCCTTGTAGGTTCTTTTTACTTCGGGTGGTCGCTAGGTTCTTTCTTGCTAGTAGTGCTTTTGGACTTGTTTTCGCTAATGGCTCTTCGAATTTGGAAGATTCCATTTTGATGATGCGTTGTACGTCCCCGATATCTTCTCTTGCTTCTTTCAGTTTTTTGGCTTTTGCCGCCTTGACTTCGCTGTCGCTGTCTAGATCTGACTGTTCCCACTTCTCGTCGCTGATTAGGTCCTCTTGTCCGATAATGTTGTCATCTAAATATGCGTTAATTGTGTTAGACCAGTCAAGATTACTCTTATGTGCGTTTGTAGTTGCGTTACTTAGGGCGGTATTAGGTTTTCTCCCATGGTGTGCCTCAAATGGGGAAACTTTTGTTGATTTTTTCCTACAAATGCGTAGTTCATACGTTATTTGGCTTAATGCCTGTTTTATGTTAAATGGCTTTTGGTTAGGGTCTAATTTGATACATCCTAAACGCCGTTTGACTGTTTGTACGAGACGTTCAACTAAACCAATGGCACGATGATCACCGGCTGGGGCGAAGATTATATTAATGTTATGCTTGTCTCAAACTTGTTGTACTTTGTTGCCTTTTAGGCAACGCGCTTGGTCTATTCTTAGGTTTCGTGGTACACCGTGTTGTACTATGTACAACACGGTGTACCACCGTGTTGTACAAGAATTTTTCAATATTGGGGCCGTTGGCATTATTGTACAGTTTGAATGTTGGGAATTTTGAGAAACGATCTATGCAGGCTAGGAAATATATTTCACGACCATGCCCGTCTATGATTGGACCACCGAAACCGATTTGTATTTCTTCATTAGGTTCTGGGCATCGTGGGAGGGGGCCCACTTTGTTTTTGGTATTAAGCTTTTTAGATTCTTACCAAATTCAGTACATGGTCTGCACGTCTTTGATTTGTTTATGAGGTCCCGGTTGATGTACGGCCACCATAAACGTTGGCCAAGCTCTGTCATTCCCCATGCGCCGGGATGGGTTGCATGCAGTATGTCCATGACTGGTTCTTTCATTACGTGTGGGATCGCGAGTTTTTTGTCCACTAATATGCAGCCATTGTGGGTGCTGAGGTTCTTCCATTGCCCATGTATCTGTTTGCAGAGCTTTTTGCATCTCTGTTCGTCGTTGGTGAGTATACAATCTCTAACTTCTCGTAGGACAGAGTCTCGGTTAGTCATTGCTGCAATTAACTTCATGTTAATTACGCCCTGTATCATATCGTTCACTTCTCTGTCCTTTGGATGTTGTTGCGTTTCTGCTGATGGTGATTTGGATGGGCTGAGGAAGTTGCTCATTGAAAACTTTGGCTTGTGGATTTTGAGTTTCCGTAGATTTACTCATTTTACTAGATTCGGATAAGTGTAGAGTCTGTGAATGCTGCTGCGCAGGGGATAACGAAATTGGCAAGTGCGCTTTGTTAATTGTGTAGTTCGAAACTCTCTTGTTTTTTATGACGTCATATTCCGTGTTTGGAATGTGTTCAGTTGCATTTTCGCGTTTGCTGCGTAAGTTGTAATTGTTGTTGTAATTGTTCTTTGTCCTTGATGTCTCGCATGGTTGCTCGTTTTGAAGCATGTGATCGTTATTGTGCCACCATTTTTGGTCTTTTGTACTAATTGTGGTGGAATCGTGCGGCGATTTTAGCCTGCAATTTTCTTGATTGGAATCGTGCGACAATTCCACGGACTTTTTGAATTTGTTGTATTCGTGGCGCGATTCCACCCTTATTGTTGGTTGGTTGTTGTTGTCGTGGGACGGGTTAGGGGTGTTTTGTTGGGGGGTGTGTTCTGCGTGTTGTGTGTTTATATCCTGTTTTATAGGTCTGCCTCTGCGCCTTTTGATTTTTGTTGTATGTTCAGCTTTTTCTATAGCTTCTTTCTTAGGTCGTCCTCGTTTGCGGATTATATTCAATGTGTTTTTAATAACGTTGATTTGTGCGATTATAAAGTCAGCGTCGTATGTGCTAGGTGGGGTTGCTATTTGATCTGGGTTTCGTGACATGTAATCTGCCATCCCCATTTTTGATCCGGGTATGTGTTCAATTGTAAATGTAAATGGGATTAGCCTGTCACACCACCGTGTTAGGCGGCTTTGGTGTATTTTTTATGATCGTTCTTTCAAGATGGACAAAAGTGCTCGATGGTCCGTTCGGACGATAAAATTATGTCCTAATAAATAGTGTTTGAAATGTTCTAGTGCCCACACTACTCCCAGTAATTCGAGTTCATTGATGCTATATTTTTCTTCTGCTTTGTTTAGGAACCTGGAAGCGTAAGCGATTGTGACCCACCCGTCGCACGTTTCTTGTTCTAGTACTGCACCTAACCCTCCTCTCGAGGCATCTGTTTTTACTCTAGTCTTACGGTTTATATTGAAGCGTGTGTTTTCAGTTAGGTGAAGTATTGTTTCTTTTACTTTATTAAAGGCTGCTTCGTGTTGTTCTTGCCATACAAATTTTGTTTCTTTTTGTAAGAGTTTGCGGAAGTCTTTGCATGTTTCAGCTAGGTTTGGGATGAATTCCGTTAGATGGTGGATGCTACCTAAGAATGATTTCAGTTGCTTCTGTGTTTTTTGGTTGTTGAAGGTTAAGGATTGCTTGTGTCTTTGAGACTATTGGCTTAATGCCGTTTTTGTTGATTTCGTATCCGAGCCATGATATTTTTTGTTTTGCAAAATTACATTTTTCGATGTTTATTGCTAGCTTTTCTTCGTAAGTTTATCTAGGCATTTGAATAGTTTTTCTTTATGGTTTTGTATTCCCCTTTTTGTGACTATTATTATGTCGTCGAGAAAGCTGAATGTGTTTGTGAGGTTGGCTAAAGTAATGTCTATAGCTTTTTGAAATTCGGCTGGCATGTCTGTTAGACCATAAAATCCGGTATTGAATCGGTATGTTCCTGTGGCTTGTCCGCCTATGATGTTGAAGTTGCAGTTTTTTGCTGTCTCTTTGTCCAGTGGGAGTTGGCTATACGCGTAGCGTAGGTCAATTGTTGAGAATAGTACTTCTCCATCGTCGGACGCTTGAGTGATTGTTTGTGTGATGCTATCCATTAGGCAGTCGATGTTATGCATTTGGTACTTATTCTTGTGGATTGCCTTATTAATCGTTTTTGCGTCCATGGCCAGTTTAATTGATTTGTCACGTTTGACTGTTATGACAATGGGTGAGATGAAGAATTCTTCGCTACACTTGTCTAGTTTTGTGATGTGACCGTTCGTTTGGAGTTTCTTTAGTTCTTCTTCAACTTCTTTTTCGAGGTGGAGTGGGATTTTGCGTCCCTTTTGGTGGATGGGGTGTAATATGACTTAAATTTAGATCTTACCTTATGATTGACCAATCGACCTATTCTGCTTGTTAGGTTTTTGTATTTTATAGCAATCTCCTGTTTTAGTGGGCATGTGGATGGGGCACTGATGTCGTAGATGGTCTTACCTTCCACGTTTGTGGGGTCCTGTTGATGTAGGGTGATTCCTAATGCTTGAAAAAGGTCTCTGCCGATGATGGCCCGGTGACTGTTTGGGACGACGATGAGGTCT
>NW_027453036.1:22500-71033 GCF_964194025.1 Convolutriloba macropyga
CAGCTCTGCGCCTGTGCGACGATCTCACTATGAATGTGTGGATACCATATTAATTTCGCGAGGGCCAACATGCCCGCTTGACCTGGGTGTTTAGTGAACTGTTTGAAGAACCATCGGTCCTAATTTAGCTGGGATAACTAGACGGTTGTCATATAAAAGACAACCCGATGGTGTAACTGAAAGGTCGCGGTGAATTTTGTGAAATATGGGATTTGTTTTCTTCAGTGAGAGCCAATCTTGTTTTTCTACGAGGTCGATAATGGGGCCTAGGTCCTTTTTTGAATTTTCTGCTATGAATTCCTCGTTAAAGACTTTCATAAGATTAAATCTGTAATCGGGTGTTGGTGTGTCGTTTATGGCTTTAAATAGTTCTTCGTGTTTATCAGGAATAAGGGAGGATAGGACTTTGCCTTTATTGGATTCGATATCAGTTTGTGTGCTGTTGTCGCGCACATTTTTGTTTGGGACTTGGATCTCCATTGGAGTTTTATTTTTGTTTGGGCCACGGAATCGTTTGTTTATTGGAATTTCAAATGTGTTTAATTTTGGACGAGCACGGGTTGTAATTGCGATTAATTTTGGTTTGATTCTCGTTAACGGAGAGTGAGAAAGAAGCGACTTACTTTTAGATTTACTTTGGCAAAAGGCGTTGTCTTTTGTGTGTGTGTTTTCTTTAGCATGCTTGACGTCATTTCGTTCATTTTGAGTTAAGCTCTCTGATTGGTTTGAATTACCAGTTGGTTTATTTGAACCAAATGAGTTTATGCTTTGTTTTAAAATTGCGTGCTTCATTTCCTGTTTTAAGTTTATTACAAACTTTTTGTCGTCCTCGTTAGTTGACGATGGTGCGCCTGATGGATTTCTACTTAAATAATCCGCGAAACCCATGTTTTTCCCCGGTATATGTTCTATTGTAAAATTAAACGGGAGTAGTCTATCTACCCATCTTGATAATCTGCTTTGGTATGTTTTGTTTCTCGATTATTTTTAAGTGCTGACAGTAATGCTTGGTGATCCGTTTGGAGAATGAATTTATTGCCATATAGGTAATATTTGAAATGCTCTAATGCCCAAACTATGGCTAACAGTTCGAGTTCATTTGTGCTGTATCTTTCTTCTAATCTGTTCAGGAACCTACTGGCGTAAGCAACTGTTTTCCATATTTGACCGTGTTTTTGTTCCAGGCATGCGCCTAATCCTTTTTTGCTTGCGTCGCTTTTTATTCTTGTGTCTTTGGTTATGTCATAGTGTTTATTTTCTGTAATGTTTATTATTTGTTTTTTGATGTTTTCGAATGCTTCTGTGTGTTCATCTTTCCAGTCTAGTTTGTTTTGTGCTTTTGTATTGTTTTTTGATAAAAGTGGTCTTAATGGTTCAGATAATTCAGCTAGTCTTGGTGTGAATTTTATTAGGTGATGTATGCATCCCATGAATGATCTGAGTTGTTTTAATGTTTTGGCTGTTTCCAGTTGATTGATTGATTCGCACTTCTTTTTTGTAGGCGTTATACCAGTTGGTGTTATTTCATAGCCTAGCCAAATTATTTGTTTCTGTGCGAATTCAGATTTTTGTAATTTTATTGCTAGGTTTTCTTTGTCCAATTGGTTTAATATTTTGTCAAGTTCTTTTTCATGATCTGCCAATTTTCCTTTTGTTATTACTAATATGTCATCTAGGAAAGCGAATTTGTTATGACAATTTCTAAGTGTTACGTCAATGGTTTTTTGGAATGTTGCTGGCATATCTGTTAGTCCATAAAATCCATTTAAGAATCTGTATGTGCCCGTTGCTTTTCCTCCTAATATATTGAAATTGCAATGTTTTTGTAGTTGAGGATCTAATGGTATTTGGCTGTAGGCGTATTTCAAATCTATTTTCGAGAAGTAGAATGTTCCTTGTTCTGTGCTCCGTTCGGAGATGTAGTTTGCAACTGCGTCTATTAAATGATCGATGCTTTGCATTTGATATTTGTTTTTGTGTATTGCGTCGTTTAATTCCTTAGAGTCGAGTGCATTTTTAACGCTTTTGTCCTTTTTAACAGTAATTACTACGGGGCTTATGAAGTATTCATCTGAACACTTTTCCAATCTCATGATTTGTTTATCTTCGATTAGTTTTTCTAGTTCTTGCTCTACCCTTTCTAATAAGTGTAGTGGGACTCTTCTACCTTTGTGTTGTGTTGGTGTGAAATTTTCTTTGAATGTTGATTTTGCCACATGGTTTTTTTAAAGGTCCTAGTCTTGTGCATAGATGTGGGTACTTTTTGAATATCCATTTTATTATGTTTTGTTCTGTCGATGTGTCTGATACTAAGTTGATTATCTTACCGGTTGGTTTTGTAGCTGTGAGGACTATTCCCAGTTGTTGTAGAATATCTCTTCCCATAACTGGTTGTGGTAGATGTTTGACCAGGAGTATTCTACAGTTTTTTGCTGTCCATGCCCCCAATTTAAGTGTGATGTGCAACACTCCTAAGATCTTTATATCTTGATTGT
Source organism: Convolutriloba macropyga (assembly GCF_964194025.1). Taxonomy (NCBI): domain Eukaryota; kingdom Metazoa; phylum Xenacoelomorpha; order Acoela; family Convolutidae; genus Convolutriloba; species Convolutriloba macropyga. Next base: position 24,996 of record NW_027453036.1, read on the forward strand.
TGAAACGTTTGTATCTTGATTTCTCGTCGAACATTGTTATTTTGCTTTCTTTGTTTCGTTTTGTAATTTCTTTTGCTTTTGTGTATTCTAAAAATGAGCGAGGTGAACCTGTGTCTGATAGCCAATCCACTTCCGTGTTTTTTCCGTTTGTTTTGACCCAACATTCACCTCCAGTTAATTTGTTAACTGATATGGTATTTATTTTCTTCACTTCCACAGATCTTATTGTATTGACTGATGACCAGTCTTCCATTAGTTCCTTTATGTATAAAGCGGCTTCTGGATCGACAGTTTCTTCTTCTTTTTCTTGTTCCTCCTCGAAAATGTCCTGTTCTTTCACATGTCTCACTCTTCTCGTTTGTGGTGTTGTTTGTTGTTGTTGTGTGTTTTTCCTGAAGTCCTGTCTGAACGTTGTGCTTCTTCGTTCTGGCATTGGGGCTTTGCACATTGATGTAAAGTGACCGATCTTTTTGCAAATTTTGCAAGTGAAATTTTGGGCTTTGCACATGTTTAAGTGATTTTTTAAAAATGGGTGACCACATTTGTAGCAGGGTTCTATTTTACCAGTTGTTGGAGTTGGTAATATTGGTTGTTGTGGTGGGCGTTGAGTGAAAGGTGTTCTTGGTTTATTTCTGATGTAAGATACTTGTGACCAGTTGGTGCTGCTGGAGTGTGCTCTCAAAATTTCCTGCTGGTTTGCCTGGCCTCTTTCTCTGTTGGTTGCAAAGCTGAGTACTTGTTGTGGTGTTCTTACTTCAGATAACAAATCCATTTGGATTGATGTGTTGGACATGTTTGAGATGAAAAGGTCCTTTACCAAATCTTCCTCTAAGTCTTTGAATTTGAATAGTGCTCCTGCTTCCCTTATTCTGCTGTAAAATGTCTCGAGTGATTCGTGTGATTGTTGCATGGATTTGAAGAATTTAAATCTGTCAAATGTAGTGTTTCGTGGGATAGTGAATGTGATGTTGAGTTCATGTGCGAGTTCGTTTGTTGTGCATTTTTGTATTTGTGTGTGTGGATTTTTCTGATGGTATGTTCTTCTTGCTTCCGCTCCAAGTGATAGGTATATCAAGCTTTTTACTTTCGTGTCTGCTTCATCCCACGGTATTCTGTCGACCATTGCTCTTTTTCGCTCTATTATCTTGCATTCATTTTCAAAATCAACTCTCCTTCTTTCGTTCCTCTGTTCTCTATTTCTTGCCTCGTCTTCTGTCTCTCCTTCACATTCTTCTTCGTATGTTGGTAGTGTAGGGTAGAATAAGTCTGTGGGTTGTGGTTTCAATTTGAGTAACTTATCTACTTGAATACTGTCGCGTGCCATTATCGCCATTTTTAGTGTTGAGAACCATTGTCTCCATTCTATTGGTGGTGTTGCGCCGGATTCCCAGAATGGGTTTACTCCTAATGGAGTTTTGGCTGACTGCGCCATGTCAAGAAGGATGTTTGAGAACGCGAGTTGTCTAGTGATCTGTGGATTTAATGTAGTCCTAACTGGGTTTGAGCAAACCAGCTGGTTATCTGTTTCGGATGTGTTGTGTAAAGATGAAGGTGTGGATGATCTATCTAGTTCTTGACTCATAGGAATAATCTGTTAGTGCAGTAACACTCAATTGGCCACGATGCGACTGTTTTCTATCGCTATAGTTTATCGTCTGCATTTTCTTAATGTGTGAATAACACATTTCTATGTTTAACGAAACAGGTTGCTGCAAAAGAGCAACTAACACCAATTGGTATATATTTACAAAGACAGTAATTAAATAACATATGCATAGAGTGTTTATAGGTAGATAGTTTAGTACTTGGTTACAAAGTTTCTAGATACTGTAAGCTCCAGTATCACAATTATTATTATTATTATTATTATTATTATTATTATTATTATTATTATTATTATTATTATATTATTATTATTATTATTTTTATTATTATTATTATTATTATTATTATTATTATTATTATTAGTGTTATTAATATTATTATTATTATTATTATTATTATTATTATTATTATTATTATTATTATTATTATTATTATTATTATTATTATTATTATTATTATTATTATTATTATTATTATTATTATTATTATTATTATTATTATTATTATTATTATTATTATTATTATTATTATTATTATTATTATTATTATTATTATTATTATTAGTATTATTATTATTATTATTATTATTATTATTATTATTATTATTATTATTATTTTTATTATTATTATTATTATTATCATTTTTATTACACAAAAATGCTGTGTTTTCAACTCGCGGCAAAAAAATCATGTGATCTCACATGAGGAAGCTGTAGAGTACACCCGATGAGAACAGATATCTTAAATCTATTGTGTTGGTTCAACCAATTATTTTTCTGTGAAAGTTAAAAACGGGACAGTTAAAAGCCCTCTGAGTTTTAGTCGGTGCTACTTGGGCAGAGACATTGTGAATGGAAGTTGCTAATAGAAATTTTAAATAGAAATTGTAGATTATTTATATATTTTACGGATTCACTTTCATGAGGCAAATCTTGATGTGCTTTGGGGTGTCTTCTCAAATATTGTGGCTGGTCCGGGATTTGTTTGTTTTTACATGAAAATAAGCAGATACATGACAAATTCAGTTTTAGCTATGTCGACAAGTTGCTATTCAAGTTGCTATGTCGACATTCTAATGAGATTTTGAAGGAAAACTCTTCTCACTTCGTACAACTATAGCTTAATATTGTTGTTTACGAACATAGCTAACACTACAGAAGGCGAGAGATTTTGACTACGTTGAAGTTGGCCGAAACGAACAGCTATCACAAATACAGCGGCTGATTGATCGAAGAAATTATTCTCTGAAAAATTTTCGAAAGGCCCTCAAAATAAGGAGTCTGGGATAATTTGAATTGGGATTTCAGTAATACTTTTCATTTGAAGAGACACTGAGAGCGTTTTACAATAGAGCGAGTTCTGTTCTACACTTTCTATCTGGTTACAAAGTTATACTAAATGAACGTTATGCGCCGTTAACATTTAGCAGAATATGTTCCATCACAGTAGAATATTAGAGCTTATAGTTTGGCTTCAGTTAATAGAACGTCAGTAGCATTAATTTGTATTGTGTTAGACGGAATATTATTTTGTCAACGTTTTAGATAAGTCAAATAATTGCCTAATTAGGTAAGCTTCGCGTATACTTTTAGCAACTAACATTTTAAAAAGGTTCTATCAGCTATTTGAAATTTCGGATCTTTTATATATAGCCATCATTTTAGCGCCCCCAAAAATCTAAATTTTCGCGAAATGTAAGAGCGATCACGGGTTGACAAAAAGTTTTAACCATTGAACTTTCCTATTATGGAACATTGACATTGACATCATAAATCAAAAAAGTTTTAAACGATTGATAAGACTACAACTTTGTCATAAATAAAAGTTCTATGACTAAACAATTTCATAAAGGGAAGATGACAACAATTTTTCCAGAGAAGGAAGTTCTATGGTTCCTTCTTCTCCATAACAACTAACAGGAGGTATTTTAAAATCTTGGTTTTTCCGTGAGACCTCATGCGCTTCCTAAACTACAAAGGAAAATAGTTTGAACGTTTTTCTTGCAGAATAATCAAAAATGGATATTCTTTTTTCCAAGACATGATATAGCTAAAATCTAAATTAAAATCACGGATAGGCCAGAAATAATATAGCACATCACAAAAACAAAGAAACAAAGCACAATTAATGTGTACTTGGCACTGATGACTTGTTAAATAGTAGATGTTCTGAATTATTTTTTAGAAAAGTCTTATAAACACAATTGTGCGAAGAAAAAGGCTGCCACTTTTTGACGGTTTAGATAGATTACGACCCTCATGGAACATTTAGTGCAAGATTAAAAATTGTGGAAATCAATTTGACAATTTGAAGTAGATTAGATATACAAGTATTAATTCTAAAGAGCTCAAATATAGCTAGTGTTAAAACTCAAAACACGTTTTGTTCCCACATGTAATTTATACTATCAGTAAAATCATTGGAGACACAAAGGTATCAATTATTGTCCAAAATCAAAATTTTTATCTGTTCATATTGAAAATCATAAAAAGCTAATTTTGTTGGCCTTCCAATCCTTTTAATAGGCGTTCTATAACAGAGCGACCTTTGTACCTAGGCTAACAAAGCGCTGAAATCAATAAATTGGGGTCAAAAAATTTTTGCCATGAAACAACATTTCTCCCGGGCCTAAACAGGGAGTTTCATATGTACTTTACCGGTGATAACGTATTGATAACCGGCAAATTGAGTCAGACGTAACACTTTAAAGGCGTAGGAACTATAGTCTCACGTTGTGCGTTATGATAACATAACGTTCTTTGGACTAAATGTGTACATGGTACTTGTTAAATAGCCCTCTTGAAATATCTAAAGCAAGGCAAAAATTGTGGAAATCAGTTTGAGCTACCGTAGGTATATAAGTGTTGGTCTTAAGGAATCATATAGAGCTAATTTTAAAGCTCAGCACACGTTATGTTCACAAAGGTACATTATCAGTAAATTATCATTATTATCATTGGAGATACGCAGGTATAGATTATGGTCAAAAATGAGAAAATTTATCTATTCATGTTGAAGATCGTAAATGGCCAATATTGTTGGCCTTCCAATCCTTTTAAAATACGTTTTTACATATGAGAGGCCCTCCTACTAAGGCTAACATACAGGTGAAATTTTAAAAAATGGGGTCCAAAAATTTTCTGCAACAAAACAAAATTTCTCTCGATTTCACGAGAGTCCATTGTCGCAACGTTGAAGGTTTAGTTGTTACTGTGTTCCAAAGGTTGAAAGCAGTCAAAAATTGTCACTGAGCTCCTTCATTATCAAGTGTGGCCATTTTAAGAATATCATATTACGCAATACATTTAATTAGCTGTTAACAAGCACCTAAACTTATTTTTGCTTCATGAATATTTATGACTACCATTTTTTCCATTAAATAATGCAAAAAAATTTGATCTGGGGCTCAGATTTCAGATAAGTGTAGAATACGCAATTTAGAAAACATCTTGCAATTGTGATCTCTAAATTGTAGGTTTTAAAAAAATTATGGGAAATTCTATGACTACAGTATTTTGTATAATAAGTTATCACTGCAAAGCAGTATTTTCCTATTTCTTCAGACTATTTTTTTGCAATATATTATTTACCCTTTGTTTCAGCACTGTTCATGATCATTCTAAAAGGTTCGTTGACTACAACTTTCATCTTATGAAAATTTTCCTTGACGAAATAATAGGAAGTTGTAATTTCATAACTTTGTCAATTGTGAGGCAACCCGCGATTTTTGCGTCTCATTGGCACAAGATTGTCTAGGTAGATTGAAGGCACTTTTAGAATAGTTTCCTTAAAAATTTTCGGAAATCGAGCCGTTATTATAGCCTATAACACCAAAAATGATATAATACCGGAATTTAAATTGATGCTTACGTTATTTGCAACAAGTTTTTGTTGAAATACGTAATATTTTCAAACCATAGTTACACTAGCTTTTAATAAATGCATATGGTTCTTAAATGATCATGTATAAACTTACTTAACTTTGAAACTGTGTATAAACATGTATAACATGCGGTGCAAAACGAAGCGGGCATCTAATTTTAGGCTGCTTCAGCGGAGTCTGAATCAGCCTAAAATTAGTGAATTCTGATTTTTCCAACTGGCTCCCTTAACTTTGAAAAAATGGTATTTGAGATTCCTAACAAACGTCAGACCCTTCCTTAACATAGCGGAACTTTAATGCGAGTTTGGTTCGATTTGAGCGACTACTTGTCCTTATTTAAAAAACTTTGAAAAATTTTTCGTTTATATGCAAACAAAAGCACATGAAAAGCTCTTAAAATCAAGAGGAACGCCATTTTTTTTGTTGTTCTAGAGTTCCCTTATTAGGGGATCACTTACTTCGAGTTGGTTTTATGTGAACAATTTTTGACCCTTTTTTTTCATGAATGCCAGAAAACTTCGTCTGTGGGGGGTAGCACAAACAAAGAGAACAACTTCTGTGAGATTTTCTCAAAATTGATGCAGAAACTGAAACGAAATACGTTTTCGTTAAATACATACGTGGCTTTACTTTTCTACGGTTAAGAGTCTTCAATCTGTTTACTATTTACAATAAAAATAATAAATGATAATAATGGTTAAGAATTTCAAAAAAACTTGTAGAACTATCTTAGAATATATTAATAATGTCAATAGCAACATTTGACAAATGCATTTTAAAATTGATTATTAATATACACTTTATGTGAGCAGAAAAGCGTAACTGCAAGAAATCATGTTTTGCAGCAACTTAAGAGAAATGATTTTACACGAACAAGAAAAGAAACGCTTCAATAACAAAAATTTTGCAACGTTTTAAGATTGCAACGAGTTTTGGTTAACATTTTCCGTCAAACCTACATGACTACATTTATTTCTCGAGAACACTATAGGGGCAAGCAGCAAGCAGCAACATTCTGTGTTCTCATCTTTTATCCCGTTTGCCTTGATTTTGAGGTTATTAAAAAATTGAAACCAAAAACTAGGATTACAAAATGTTCTAAACAAACTATGGTGCAAGCATTGAAGAATTTTAGCAAGTTCTGCGGTTAAAGTGGTGTTTTTCACTGCGTTCACTTCAATTTGTGTATAAAAGTTTTTATTGAAAAAATGAATCGATAGAAAATTGTGTTAATTGAGCTGTGAATCTTTGCACGTTTTGAGGTTTTGGGACTTTTTAGCCCTCTCATCACATTATCACCGCTCTTTTCACATCATTTGATTCAACATTGACTGTGGTCAAAATGTTTTTTGTGAATTTAGGTTTGAAACTTTGTGTTTGAGTTGCAAAATTTTGAGTTGCAGATTTTAGAAGAGAATTTTCTACCGCATTATCCGCTATAAACCGCAATTCTTTTTATAATTTTGTACCATTCAGCGCAAACCTCACATCTTTCAAGCCATTTTAAGCATTTAGAACCCAATTGAGAAAATAGAGCCCAAAACGCTCAAGTTTTGTTTTGCGCTTCGACCGCAAAATTGCGTCACCGTCAATCATAAAAAAATATAATTGCTCTGTTATGTATGTTTGTTATGTATGTAATTGCTATGTACATCGATATGTATGTTTTATTGAAATTTAACAATCTTGATGTACATTGTTTGAATAGGATTTTTTTTTCGATAAAGCTATGTACTTTGATATCGCCATTTCTTGTTATCACACAGCTACAAAGTAATCAAAAGGAGTAATTGCTCTGAAGGAAACCATGGAAGAAATTTAATTGGATTGAATACTGATATAAAAATCATTTATAGAATCCTCTCTGTTTTACTGAGCCCCCTGACATGGCAGAGTCATTTTTTTCAAACACCCGAGAAAAGCAGTAAATGTGGTAAAAGTATGTGCAACCTATCCCGCGAAAGAGTTTATCAGATGTTTTTTGAAATGTTTCGAACAACAAAATTGTGAATAAATTTTTGTCTGAGCTATTGAAAAATCAAAACGAACCAAGTTTTGACTTCAGCTTTAACTTCAATTCCTGTTACTGATGATATTGTGAATCTACATTGAATTGACTACAGTCCCTTGATCAGCAGTAACTCTTCGTGATAAAAATTCCAATATACTCTTAGAAGCTATGATTTTTGTACCTTACTACGCGAAAGACATTCAAAATGATTGCATTCTTGCAATTTGTCAAGAAACTGCTGAAGGTGGTTCCACGCACTCCAGTTTCAATGATGTCCCAATGATTTTAGTGAAGATAAAGTTTTCAGGTGGTCAAGTACAAACAAAATTTCTGATTAAAAAAACACTAGAAGCTAACAAACTTGCTCAAAGCTCAATCTTCTATCGACTATTGAAAGTGCAAGGAAAAGTTTTCCGAGGAATTAAACTCATGGTGCAAAGATTTTGATCCTGAGGAAAAAACAAAAAAAAAACACGGCTTATTTGTCATTCCCTTCCATTTTTGCTGAAAAAATTAATACTTCCAAACCTCCAAAAAATGACTTCCATTGTGTTCAAAAATTTTAATTTATTTTGTTGGAACCTCTCAAAAATAATAAATACAATGTGTATAAACTACTTTGCACGATTTTATTCTGTGCAAGTCTGTCAAAAACAACAGTTTTCATCAAAGAATTTTTAATTCGAAACGAGGAGGCTCGGTAATGTGCAACCGCAAATAATGTTCCCACCCCTATCATCCACAATTTTGGCATAATTATCTACCAAATGAGGAACAGATAGAAAACCCACAAAAATTCAATCATTTTATAAAAAAAATTGGTGTATGAACAAAAAGATCGCCTCCAAAGCAAATAACTCAGTGGAGAAAGAAATGCCGCATCAGATTGATGAGATCTGCTATTATGAAGAAAACGAGCCAATACAAACAGCAAAATAAAACAACAGCAACAAACATTAATTAGCTCCAAAAGCTTATGTCCATTTGAAAAAGACTTTAAAATGGACAAATATTAATTACATCCAAAATTTTTTTCAGTTAAAAAAAACATTATAACAAAAAAAATAGCGTCAAATAAAAATGAAATTAAACAGAATGACTTGTTTTTCACTAGAAAATATATGGGACCAGTCCAAAAGAAGGCTTGATAACAATTAGACGAAAAAAACGATAACAGTAAAATTGAAATATCGCTCATATTTTTAAAAACAATTAATTTCAAAGTAATGAAAACCATTAGAAATCAACTGAAAAAATCCCACATTTTATGATTATTTACGCTTCAATAGGAGGGCGTTCAGATCTGTCATTATTCAATTTTCTTTTCGGATGAGATCTGCCATTATTAAGACAGCGAGGCAATACTATCAACAATCAAACAACAACAACAACAATAATTTCATCCAAAACTTAGTGTACATTTTTACGAAAGTTAAAAACAAAGTCAATATAGCATCAGATAAAAATGAAACTGAACAAAACAATAGAAAAATATGAGAGCTTTCCACGATAAGGCTTGGTTACAATTAGACGAGAAAAAAAGTTAATAGTTTTGCTCATATTTTTTGGAAACAATTAATTTCAAAGTAAAAAAAACCATTAGATATTAACCGAAAAATTAAAGATGTATTATTATCAGCGACACCTATATAGGAGGGCATTAGGTCCTGTCTCTATTTAATTTTTTATGCAGTTACAAAAGGAACATCAAATAGAAACAACAAACAAAACTTCAATTAAAACTTACCAGAAAACGCTGTCGAAGCAGCAAGGCCGTATTCTGCCCCTAAAAATATGTTCAATTGCTCTTGTTTTCAACGCTGATAATGTGGTATGTGAACGTTCATTAATCAAGCTGGTAACAAGTAGACAAAAATGAAAAAGTCAAAAACTAACTAATACTTTTTGTTTCTTTCGAAAGAAAATTATTTCCAAACTCATGAAAGCCATTGGCTACAAAGTGAAAAAATTAATTAGGTTCCTTTATTCGTCCGTTTATTCGTAGCATCTGAAAACTGTTATTATTCAGAATGGATCTTACGTCTTCAAAAAGAACATCAAATATGACAAAATCAAAAATTAATTTACTCTTTTTTGAGAAAAACCCGTGTCGAAAACCATAAAATTAGCAAATGCTTAAAAATAAAAAAAATGTGAAAGCTAGTAGAATCAAAGCCAGAAAACCCTAACATAACGCTTAAAACCGCAGGAAAGGTAAATTTTAAGTCAGTAGAAAAAGAAAACGAACTCTTTTTTTAGGACAATAAGCTACAAGATGACCGAATTAGGTAAAAAAAATAGAGGCAAAGTTCAATAAGCCATTGTTTATTTAAAAATCAAATATTTTCAAAAGTCAAAACGACCATAAACTTTCAAACAAAAACCAGATACATTAATTCTGAGTTGCTTTGGGACCCAATTAGATCCATTATCAGAGAGCTTTGATTTGAATTATTCTTTTCTTTAATTAACATAAAAAAGAGTTAAAAAAGGTTTTAAAAAAGGCCGACTGATTAGAATCCTAATTATTTTTGGTTTTAACATTCCATGATTGGTCCAAAACTGGACCTGCTAATGCTGTTCGTCAATTAGGAACACATAAATTTTTGAAGGTTGTAGTTATAGACAATATGTTAGTTTAAAAATAAACAAAATGCTGCGTGTTGGATAATCATCGAGTAAAGTTAGCAAAAAACGACAAATTTTTAATTACAAAGCAGTCTCAATGGAAGTGGAAGTAGGACTAGCCCCTTTTGGAGTTTAAAAGAATTTTGTTAGGGTGGTTTTGGGTTTGTATTTCCGGCAAAATTAATCAAAGTTGAGTAGAGACTTATTTTTTGATATTTTCGATGAAAAAGGCTGACTTTTGAAATATTTAGCCAAAAGTTTTGCCAAAAAAATTCAAAACAAATAATCAGCAATATTTTTCTTCTTTAAAAATAAAATCGGCAACACTAATCTTATCAATTTAAGCATTTTTTTTAGCTAAATTGACGAAATTTTAGGCAAAAAATTCCGGAAAATGTGAATAAAAGTAACGCAAATTGGTATAATATTAACAAAATCTAAACACCGATAGCTTGCTCTAGAAAACGAAATCCTAAAAAATCTTTTTATTTCCATTTTTTACCCCGAACCGACTTTTTAATGATACAACTCACTACTCTCTGCGATGAATATATCGATCGGTCAAAAATGATTGAACAAAAAAAACACATTTGAGTATATAGTTCCTCCTCCCCCCCCCCTCAAGAGAAGTCGAAAGAACAAGAGGGGTCGAAAGAACAAGAGGGGTCGGAACAAAAACTGCGCTATAAATGGTGATTTGACATCACCAATCTCATCTTTCAGGAAACAGTTAATCTCTCGCTCGAAATGAAAAACTGCAAGAATTTGTAGGAACTATAATTATCGAACTCAATGGCCACGTTTGTGTAGTTATTTGTAATTTTTAAACGAAAAATCTCTAATAAAGCGGATACCAAGACAATTAGATAATAATTAAAATAATCGTAGCTATTTGCTGGTTGATTTTTACGATTTCTCAATTGAACGGAAAAACGAACAATTTTAGCTATGATTGCTCGCGTCTAATGTCAAAATTTATTTACTTGCTATAAAATGAGGAATCCGAAAGCTGATGGAATTTCAGCTTTCAAAACAGACACGTCTTTTGTTTTATTTACGTTTTTTGACTGCCTAGGAACATAGATAACATACGAGCAAAAGAAGTTATACAGTATCAGGAAGTACGCATTAGGCGATGTTCAAATACATATACGAGGATATTATTAAAGCTTAAAAGTGGAAGAAATATTGTGTAGTTCAATGTTAGTACCTTTTTCGCAGACGCTATACCAATATACCAATCATCCTTGCTATTTATTAAAGGAGATAATGGACGTTGAGGGTGCAATGGGATCTGTGGAGTGTGCAATTTGTCTCAGTCACCCTCTAGATGCGAGAGAGTTGGAGTGCTGTGAACAAATCATCTGTGGGGGTTGTATTACTAGAGTGTGCGGATACGAGAATCAGACCTGTCCACTCTGTCGGAAAGAAAACTTCAAAGCGCACCCTGTCAGAGGTTACATTAACTCTGTGAAAATGTACCGCTAGGTTCAACGCTGCAATTTATTGCGTCAAAATATTTAAGAGTTCCGTTATGGGCTATGAACAAAAGTATCTCCAAAATTTACCGTACTCTTAGACTCTTGTTTTTCTCAAAAATGGGATCTTTACCGCCCATGCCCCCAGAACGCTATGTAACCCAGGTTTAGAGCACGTGGCATTACATGGTTAATCAATATGTTGAAATATGACACGCGAGTCTGGGGGGTGCAAAAGACTGAGTTTCTCAAAAGTCACCCAAAGTTTTATAAATATAAAAACCTAACTGCCATCATATATCGATCACATATTTGGAAAATCTTGATGAAAATTCATTCCTAGTTGTTACGGAAAAATGGGTAAGCGAAAAAACTGACATTACATTGAGTTTTTTCCTTTTTTCTAAGCAATAGTCATCACTTTGTTTACCAAGCAAGATAATCATTAACCAAAGTACAATAAGGTGGAGCGGTAGATATCTGGGCGCCCAAGCAGGTTACAATAAAGAGAAATGATTTGAACACAATCAATCGAAATTTTTTGTGAGTCAACGTGTATTGAAATTGATGAGCCTTCAACAGAAAAACAACTCATTAACATAGCATACTGCCTCAATGTAAATCTTCTTATTTTTTTTCTGTATTCAATGACTGCAGAAATCTCTAAGTTGTATTCGTATAGGGACAATCCATTTATATTCGGGGATTACAATATTAAAATTGTTAAGTGCAGAGGGTAGACAGTCACTTGATATTTCCACAGCAAACAATGGGCTATTTAACATTAATGAAATGGTGACAAAATGGACAAATGGTAGAAAAATTTTGTCAATGGAACTGTTTTTTCAAAGAACCAAATTTTTGAAGTGAATATTCTAGAGCTCTTCACTCCACAATTGTCTATCAGTCATCATTAAGGATAGATCACAATCATACGGAGAGACAATTTTGATACGTAATACCAACAAATATTTCAGACTAATATTCCATCGTGACATCGCGCTGCAACATTTGTTACTAATCTCGCGGATAACTGAGTTCTCATGCACCCTTGTATTTGGTAGAATGTAGTATAAAAACAACAAAAGTTGATTGACGAGAGAATTACGTGGCCTCATAAGTGAATAAGACCGTCTCATTGAAGCGTGGAAGAAAAACTCAAAACCGGAGACGTTTTTAAATTACAACTCTTTGCGCTTTTCAGTGAAAAGTAACTGAAATATTTTTTCCAGGAGCCACCACTTTCAAGAAAACAATTGAAATTCATCAAAAAAGACAATCATTTCCAACAGTCGAATAGAAGTAATTGACAAATAAAGGGAAGGCAGTCATATTGTTGAGAATAACAGAAAGATTGCCAATATTCTTAATAACTCTTTTGTGGGACTCGGATTAAATAAAGTTAAAGAGGTGTTTACAATTCAGTTTTTCCTAAAATCCCAGGGAGCAGAATTGAACTTACCACTAGTCGCTGGAAAAGAATTGTATAATGCTATTGACAGTCTACATATGTATAAATAGCCCGGCCCGGGCTATATACCAGCATGGGCGCTGAATGATGTTAAACTGTCCAATGGAAGTCTTTTATTATTTGTAGAGATTGAATGCATAAACAAAAGTCGCTTCGTAAGGTTTTGAAAACGGCCCCAGTTGCTCCTGTTTATAAGAAGGGATAATGGCTAAAACCAGAAAACTATCGACTCAGATTGGACACACAAACTCAAGGGAAAATTTTAGAGCGATGAATATTTGAACAGCAAACTCACCACTTAAATTCTTAATGGTCTGATCAACGAAATTAATTGGAATTTCAAAAACAAAAGTCCTGTCTCGACGCTATCGTTTCAATAGCTGAAAAAGTTAACCAGTGTGTTATCGAAAATTAAATTTTTGTCCCACTTTTTTAGACTTAGCAAAAACTTTAAGCTCGATATCTGTATTTTTAACGAACAAATTAAAAAACATGGGTTTGGAAAGAATGCAAGAATTTTTTTAAACCCCGTCCTTTGAGATATAAAAGAGTGTGTTAAAAATGGGATCGCACAAACAGATTGGGTTGTCTGAAATCACGGTGTTCCTCAGGGCAATGTCTCAGCGCCTTTATTTTTTAAACTATATTTCAACAATTTTAGTGGAGCTGTATCGACGAATTGTGATGTATTACAGTTTGCCGATGATACAGCAATTCATGCAATGAATGAAGCAGTTTTACTATTAAGCGCTGAGGATGCTATTATGAACAAGTCAGACCAATATATGAAACAAAACAGTTCAAACGTAAATGAGAACGAAACAGAGTTAAAACCGTTCATTTTTGAAAGTTTGCCCATCATCCAAAATGTTAATTTCAAAGGCCACCAACTGATACGTCTGAAAAATTTAGATATTTGGCCGTAATAATTGATTCGGAACAAACCCATCAAAATCAACTCAACAAAGTCTTGAGCGAAATGGCTCCAGCAATCAGATCATTATTCTTGGTTCGTCATTAAGTACCGTTAAAAACAAGAAAAAAAATTTTTTATATCATTTATTTTGTCTCATTTAGATTTATATGCATTTCTTTTCCCGAAGTTTACCATTTTGCTCTGCCGACAGATTTAACAAACAGATTAAATTGGGCGAAAAAATTGTTCTCTGAAGAAATCCAAATACGATACTGTCAGAGATCTACTTCTTGATACTAAAAATCTTCCAGCAGAACTCAAAATAAAAAGAGTGTCATTAATCGTGCTTTTCAATTATCGTTAACAAACAAAAAACAATACAATGAAATTTTCAGATGTTCAGAAAACGTGGTGGTTCAATTTTTCGTAATTTTATCCAAAAAGGGAACAGATTTCCCATAACAATAGGAAAAGAAACGTCGAAGATCAAATTTCAAGAATAATTTATAGCAGAAATGCTTAGCTGACACGAAAGATTTCCAATAGACAGAACGGCTAACAAATACTTTTTTTGTTAACTATATTAAAAAAAAACGAAATATAGTTTGTTATGAAATAGAAATCAATAATGTTTTATTTATGAATAACTAAAAAGTGAAATTAACCGAATGGTTAGTTTAATTTACATGTTTCAGGTTTAAAATAAAATAATAATATGACCCACTAAGCTGGGGCACAAACGAAAAATATTTAAAAAAATGTAAAACCAAGTTATCAAGTACGCTTCGAATCAAGTCCAATCAAACATTTTAGCAGTTTGGCTTCTTTTTTATCACCGGCGAATGACCAGAGCAACTGTAACGAATAAGTACGAAAAAAATGCATCAAAGGTTCAAAAATTCAGCCTTTTTAATCTCTTTGGCACTTAAAGTTTTGTGCATTTTTGAGAGTTTGACTTATTAGTAGAACGTGGTCACCCAATAATGGCCAAGAAAAAGTTATGGTCAATCTTTGAAAAGAATTTAGGTTGAATTTACCTGTGGTTTAATCAATTTAATTTATGTAGGGTAACCCAAGCCATCTCAGCAAATTGAGTTTATCAATCTTTTTTCCATAAGATTGACCTGCAAACTAGAGATATTTTTGCGCTGTTCAGTTCTTTTTATAAACATTAGAGGTTGAAATTCATTTACTATTACGACTGATAACACTTTAGAATGAAAATCACCTGACCAGATTTTGGCACACAAATTAAGCTGATCTTCCAAGAACCAAGAAAATTTTTGGATGAAAAACAAGGCTTTAGTGTTAAGGTTTTGCATTTCTAATCAAATTAACCTGTAATTGATTATGCAGCAGACGTATACACCAATCATCACGGTTAAATTTGCCCAGTTTGTGTCTGTTTTTTATATTAATATAGTATTGCAAAAAATAGGTACTTTAGCGAAATTGGCCGAAATTGAAAGGAATTGCGCAACCTGTCTCTGCAAACGTGTCAAAATTTTAACCACGAAATGGAGATACACGCTGTGTACACTATTTTTTGCTCGCTAAGTATAACAATTATGCTCTATTTAGGCATCTCTTTTTCGCAATCAAGGAAACTCGACTTCGCGCTGAATTTACCTAAATTTTGCACTGATTGTATCTTTAATACGCAATTTTGCCTAAGTTAAAAAGTGGTTTAAAGCTTTATTAATTGACAGCAAATAAATGTGATCAAAAGTGGTTTAAAAGTTAAATTTATACCAATTAGGTCCCAGAATTTAGCGTAAATGTTTTTAATTGTTTTGATTTGCAAGTCGGGAAATCTGATGGACATCACCACACACTCACATAGCTTTTTTAGTTATTTTTAGTTATACTGGTTAAAACTTGATAATATTTTGATACGATGAAAGTTTTTTTATATATTAAATAGGGTCCAAATTTGCGATACATAATGTTTTTTCATTTGTTTTGAATCGTAAGTCGGGAAATGGGATTGACCTCACCACAAACTCTCAAAACTTGTTTTTTACTGACGGCTTTTTCAGAAAAAAATCAATTAAAGTGGCTAAGATTTGATTTTATTTTAATATGATAAAGGTTAATGAAAAAGGAAAAAGAGCGTTATGTTGAGGTCTAAAGGTCTGATACAATAAACGAAAAGCAAAATTTATCAAAAACGAAAATAAGCAGCAAAAAATATACAGAAAAGGTTTGTTAACAATTGTTGAAACAACGATTGCCGTATCCATTTCTCCGCATTAAACAATTTGGTTAATCTATCTAAGCCTTATATGGTATATTATTAAGTTTTCTCATGCTCGATTAACAAAGCATTAAATCACTTTTGCATTCTCAAAAGCACGCATTTAATTAGACACAATTGCGGACGACCGCTACATTTAATGAGAGAAGTAGGTAAATAAACTGAGCGAAATTTTACTTCAAGACATATCCAACTTGAAAGTATCTCATTTTTGCATAAACGGCTGAACCATATTTGAGAAAAGTAGCTACTAAGCTTGTCTCCTAAGTTTGCTCCTTTCATGTATTTGTTTTCCGAGCGATTTTTATCAAGGCGGAAATTCTGAGGTATACCTCTTACTGTTGACCGATGGAGGAAATCTATGATGACATCTGACTTTTATAACATGCTGCTAAAAGCTAAACAACTCCATCACTGCACATGCCGAAGATCTTATAGGCATATGACAAAAAGCCCGAAAACTCCAAGAGAATATTGGGAAATTCAATCAATGTCGTACTGCGGTCCCAACTATACTCCCACGAGGAAATCATAAAAGTCAAAACCACGGCTACGAACCGGCAAGAAAAGGCAAAATGCAGGGAAAACCAGGTCACTTTTATTAGGTGCTCTGAGACGCCTTCTGGAGAGTGCCTCTATCCCTTGTCCTAATGAGTGTGGAGCGACAATGGCTGTTGGTAACCTGAAAGACCACAACAGGACATGCCCCAAACAACCCATGGACTGCAAGTTCTGCAACGAGACATTTATCTCCAACAACTTCATGGGTACCACACTTTCTTTATTGTATCTAATATTTCGAAGTTATATAATGTACATAACTCAGGCTGAGGTCCCAGACTCATTTGACCTCTCCAGGTCTGACCTTTCCCAATAATCCTTCAAGGATCATATATTTTAGAGTACCTTGCGAAGGACCAAGCTAATCATATGTGAACCTTGTATGAAATCGAGGAAAACATATAAGATCCTAGCACGATTTCTAAGTACACAATGCCAAAAATTATTATCACAAAAAACATAGCAGGACAAGTCTTGACGTACAATTCTAAGAATTTAGAGAAGTGTAAATTTGATTCTAACAAAAACTAGGCCTAGAATGAACTATGAATGGATTAGAAAAACCATTAAAAAATCCAATACAAAAAATTGAAAAAAACAGTAAAAACCAAAGTGAAATTAATTGCCGCATGTGAACAAAAAACCATTAGCGACGAAGCGAACTTTTGTTCAAACACCGTTTTCTCACTCTACTTAAAAATTGGAGCAAAAAAATTCACGCTGCAGAACCACTCGCTTTTTCGCTCCATTTCTTGCATATGCTTGATCAAAATCACAACTATTTGACTACAAAAATCAGAAAATGTGTGAACAGATCTTAAAAAAAACATCGGAAGAATTCCGGAAACGACTCGAAGGAGAAAATTGCCCATAACTCAGACTAAACAACTACAACAACTATTGTGAAGCCTAATCCTCCACAAATGCCATAAAAATAAGGAAGAATAGAAACGGCATTCGAAAACAAATTGAACAAAAAAACTAGAAAAAAAATGTTTTTTTTTTAATAATAGTACAAGGAAATATAAAGCCGCATAAAGTTTCTTTGCAATCAGAGCAATGAAAAGCTCGCAAAACAAGGGGCAAGTCATAATAGGCTAAGAAACTATTCTAAGATTTAAAAAAGATAAAAACTGCAAAAAAAAAAATGGTTAAAAATTTCAAATTTTCTGTCATTTTTCCTTAGAAAAAAATGTTTTAAACCAACAAAATTTTAATCAATTGATATCTGAAAATTCCTTATGTAACAAGCTTCCGATCAAATCCCACTTAGAGCAGTAAAACAAAAAAACAGGCAAAAAATCATTAAATTTCGTCTAAAAATCAGCAAAACTGATCAAAAACTTCCAATTTAGCATTAAAATCAAATTAATTACTTGAAACCTTCAATTCCTATCAAAACAAGCCTTAAACTAATACAGTATCATAATGAAACCTCATAACCATCAAAAGTTGCAAAAAGTGCTTTTGAAAGCCGCACAAGAACAAAAAAATTTTGCTCGCAGAGATAATTTTATCACACATCAATTTCTCGCTCTCTCGAAAACAGCGGTATGAACAAAAGCCACTTTTTTCGCTCCGCTCTTCACTTTTGTTCAGCACCAAAATCACTCCAATTTTTTCACACATTTCATTCTCGCCTTCAAAAATCACGCCAATAAAATTGATTAAAAAAAAGGACTTCTCCAATACTCCTCTTCGAATCGTAAAAAAGACCGCTTAGCGCCCCAATATAACTCAAGTTCTTTGAATTGTAACAAGTAATTTCTTAGTATAAGTTACATCAGATCGAGGAAAATATATATGATCCTCGTTCGGTGAACGTCTCACGTGTGCGTTCTTCACTCGAAATATTTTTTGCGCACTTGAGTCTAATCAGAGATCACTTTGGTCTGGGAGGGTTTGATTCGAGGTGGTTTCTGTCTGCTTGGGAAGTACTTGTTGTTTAAAAGTATCAAAATCTCTGTTAAAATGAATGCCAAAACTGAGAAGGTAAAGAGTAAAGAAGGTAACAAGGAGACGTAAGTAGTATAGTAATTTGCCTAGTGCTTGTAGGGGGGGGTTCGAACCCCCCCTACAAGAAATTTTACCTCTGAAAAAGTGATTTTCTCTAGGTCAAATCAAGTTTTTTGGCTAACTTTCGCCAGCCTGGGTGAGAAAACTTTAACCAAAAAAATTTGATTTGACTTAGAGAAAACCACTTTTTCAGATGTAAAATTTCTTGTAGGGGTGGTGTTTGAACCCACCACCCTACAATCACTGGGCAAATTACGGCTGTTCCAATATTCACTAGAGAATAACTGGATAGATCCTAAACTCATAGAATATCATAATATGATTTTTTAAAAACTCGAAAAACCCTATATGAGACACCTGATGCCTACAACTTGGAAAAAATTTCAAAAATTTTCAAATTTTTTTTCGAAAAATTTTCAGTTTTTCAAAGTCCTAAAATTGTCTGAAATGGATTTTGCGCTATGAAAGAGCACTCAAAAGTGATTTTTTGTTGACTTCACTTTTTTCACCTAAGTAGTATAGGGGTCGAAACATAAAAGTTTCGAATTTTTTGAAAAAAATTTTCAAATTTTTTTGGAGTCCTTAAAATGGTCTGAAATGGATTTTGCGCTATGAAAGAGCACTCGAAAAAGATTTTTTGTTGACTTCACTTTTTTCACCTAAGTAGTATAGGGGTCGAAACATAAAAAATTCGAATCTTTTGAAAAAAATTTTCAAATTTTTTTGGAGTCCTAAAATGGTCTGAAATGGATTTTGCACTTTGAAAGAGCACTCAAAAGTGATTTTTTGTTGACTTCACTTTTTTTCACCTATGAAGTATAGGGGTCGAAACATTAAAAAAAATTTAAATTTTTGAGAAAAATTTTTCAAAATTTTTAAAAGTCCTAAAATGGTCTGAAATGGATTTTGCGCTATGAAAGAGCACTCAAAACTGATTTTTTTGCTGACTCCATTTGTTCATCCAAGTAGGACTGGAAAAACTCAGTTTCTGAAGTAGTCTGAAATAAGTCAAAGAGTAGTCAGAAGCAGTGATTGTTAACAATACTTTTGCAAATGTTCAGTATGATGTGGAAAGGTTGGCTTTGTTTTTTTATATACATATGTAACTATGTATATTTATATCAAAACAAGTACGTATATTTGCTTGCATGTGTCCAAAAATGTAATTTTTATGTCAGAATGAACAATCGAAAGAAAGGAAAGAATGAAAGTTTTATGTATATAATTATGCGTATTCATGGATATACTGGAAATATATATGGAAGTGTATATTGGTTTATAAGTAAATATAACTGTGCTTAAGTTTAGTAATATGTTTGTATGAGTATAAGTTGAAATGTATGTTTTTTGGTAGGAATTGTAAATGTGTGTAATTGTCAAGACGTTTTTGTTTATATGTGTGTATGTTTTTCTATATCTATACAGTGCAATGTATGTATATTTGTCTGAATGTGTTTATGTATTTATGTATTTATATGTTTGCAATCAGACGAGAGCGAGAGAGAGGGAGATAAGTCCCTGGAGGGCAATTTAATTGCCTTGAAGAATGTTGTTATTTGTCTCCACGATCCAATAGTATTATATCTTGTAAACAGATTTTGACCTTCAGCGCTGATAAACTCTGTCCTCTAAACATTGGCAAGCAAAATATCACAACCGAAGACGAAAACAATTTTTTGATTTTCTGAGCATGCTTTTTTGAAAATCTGAATTTTCTACACCTAGCTAGCTACCATATTAAAAACTATCAAGATTTTTTACAGAAAAGAAATTGAATTCATGCTCTTTGTCTTTGAATCCTTGGCAAGAAAATGATAAAATGTTGCAACACAGAAGACAAACACAACTTTTTGATGTTCTGAGCATGCTTTTTTTGAAAAAATATTTCCTTACACTTATTCAGCTACCCTTCTAAGATTGAGCAAGATTATTTACAGGAAAAATGTATTTAAGATAAATTGTTGAGAGATAAACAAAAAATTGAGCTAAGTAAAAAGAATCAATTCTGTAAAAAACCGAAAAGTTTTGTAGAAAAACTATTATACGCAGTAGCAGCTGAATTTTTTTTTAAATAAAGTAGAATGATAGGAATTCATCAAGAGCTTGAATCAGACAAAAAGTGTAATGATGTACAAGAAGAGTAGTTTCCACTGGAACTGTAAAATAGCTAAATTTTCAAAAGTTAATCAGCCACTGGATCAATTAAGCAAGAATAAACACAACCTCTGTATCTGCGGGGGTTGCTACAAACAGCTTCAGTCAGTAGTGTATAAGTCTTGTTTGCGTATTGGGAATAACACTAATGGATAATTCGTGCTGTGACTGAAATCTTAAACAAAAGCGAATCGCTTCTTCAGTAAATGGTTCCAATATACTGAATATACATATACTCAACTATAAAACAGTGGAAGTAAATTACTAAAATGGTCTGAAATGGATTTTGCGCTATGAAAGAGCACTCGAAAGTGATTTTTTGTTGACTTCACTTTTTTCACCTAAGTAGTATAGGGGTCGAAACATAAAAAATTCGAATCTTTTGAAAAAAATTTTCAAAATTTTTTGGAGTCCTAAAATGGTCTGAAATGGATTTTGCACTTTGAAAGAGCTCTCAAAAGTGATTTTTTGTTGACTTCACTTTTTTTCACCTATGAAGTATAGGGGTCGAAACATAAAAAAAATTTAAATTTTTGAGAAAAATTTTTCAAAAATTTTAAAAGTCCTAAAATGGTCTGAAATGGATTTTGCACTATGAAAGAGCACTCAAAAGTGATTTTTTTGTTGACTCCATTTGTTCATCCAAATAGGACTGGAAAAACTCAGTTTCTGAAGTAGTCTGAAATAAGTCAAAGAGTAGTCAGAAGCAGTTTTTGTTAACAACACTTTTGCAAATGTTCAGTATGATGTGGAAAGGTTGGCTTTGTTTTTTTATATACATATGTAACTATGTATATTTATATCAAAACAAGTACGTATATTTGCTTGCATGTGTTCAAAAATGTAATTTTTATGTCAGAACGAACAATCGAAAGAAAGGAAAGAATGAAAGTTTTATGTATATAATTATGCGTATTAATGAATATACTGGAAGTATATATGGAAGTGTATATTGGTTTATAAGTAAATATAACTGTGCTTAAGTTTTGTAATATGTTTGTATGAGTATAAGTTGAAATGTATGTTTGTGGGTAGAAATTGTAAATGTGTGTAATTGTCAAGACGTTTTTGTTTATATGTGTGTATGTTTTTCTATATCTATACAGTGCAATGTATGTATATATGTCTGAATGTGTTTATGTATTTATGTATTTATATGTTTGCAATCAGACGAGAGCGAGAGAGAGAGAGGGAGATAAGTCCCTGGAGGGCAATTTAATTGCCTTGAAGAATGTTGTTATTTGTCTCCACGATCCAATAATATTATATCTTGTAAACAGATTTTGACCTTCAGCGCTGATAAACTCTGTCCTCTAAACATTGGCAAGCAAAATATCACAACCGAAAACAAAAACAATTTTTTGATTTTCTGAGCATGCTTTTTTGAAAATCTGAATTTTCTACACCTAGCTAGCTACCATATTGAAAACTATCAAGATTTTTTACAGAAAAGAAATTGAATTCATGCGCTTTGTCTTTGAATCCTTGGCAAGAAAATGATAAAATGTTGCAACACAGAAGACAAACACAACTTTTTGATGTTCTGAGCATGCTTTTTTTGAAAAAATATTTCCTTACACTTATTCAGCTACCCTTCTAAGATTGAGCAAGATTATTTACAGGAAAAATGTATTTAAGATAAATTGTTGAGAGATAAACAAAAAATTGAGCTAAGTAAAAAGAATCAATTCTGTAAAAAACCGAAAAGTTTTGTAGAAAAACTATTATACGCAGTAGCAGCTGAATTTTTTACTTAAATAAAGTAAATTCATCAAGAGCTTGGATCAGACAAAAAGTGTAATGATGTACAAGAAGAGTAGTTTCCACTGGAACTGTAAAATAGCTAAATTTTCAAAAGTTAATCAGCCACTGGATCAATTAAGCAAGAAGAAACACAACCTCTGTATCTGCGGGGGTTGCTAGAAACAGCTTCAGTCAGTAGTGTATAAGTCTTGTTTGCGTATTGGGAATAACACTAATGGATAATTCGTGCTGTGACCGAAATCTTAAACAAAAGCGAATCGCTTCTTCAGTAAATGGTTCCAATATACTGAATATACATATACTCAACTATAAAACAGTGGAAGTAAATTACCAGAGCAGCAAAAAATTGAATCAAAATACTCAAGCCAGCAAAAATTGAATGAGTGCATTATTGTTCTTTCTTGAATCAAGTTTCTTGTGCATTCAGTAACCCTGTGTTAATATTTTGGATTACTTATTGTTCTGTTGACGTTTTAGAATAACATAACCGTAACGATATTTGATAGAGCGACGTAAAGAGTAACTTCCAATGGAATTTGAAATTGGAAGCAGCAGAGTCTATGCAACATATTATTGGGTTATGAAGCCTGACGAACATCTCGGAATTGATTACAACACTACTGCTACCTACTACTGCTACTGCCTACTACTACTATCTACAACTACTATCTACAATTAATACCTACTACTACTACTGCTAACTACTAGTACTACCTACAACTACAACTAGATACTATTACTAACTACTACAACTACTTATTGGTTCTAAGTTACACTAGTACCTACTACTACTTCCTTTTAATACCTTCAATTTTTACCTACTGTTTTCTTACTATCTACAAGAATGTGTTTCTGTTTTTTTAAAAAATGAAAACATTTCTTATCTCTAGAAACTCGTTAAGCATAAACAACAGAAGCTTTTATCTATCTCAAATTAATTTGTCCTGACTGACACAGACCGATAGAATACACCCGCCAATATTTTCAACAAATCATTAAGTGTTTGAAGTTTTTTCAAAGATATAAAAAACTTTGTCGTATACATTAACTCAGTAAATTTCAACTAACTCAATGTTAATTTGTTAATTAACAATTTAAAAATCCATGGTATGATATATCAGGTTGATATTTAACTAATTAAATTAAAGTAGGGTTTTACTGTTTCGCGAACCAGTCTGATTTTTAGAGCTTCAAATAAGTTTTATTGCTATGTTCTTTTCTTGAAGTACAAATTTTGTATACTTTTTTCCCTTATGAGGGATCAGTCACAACTTAAGTCTTTTTGTTCAAATGCTGTTTTTTTGTTAATTCAATGTATGATATCTGGTTCCATTTGCAATTAATTGATAGATATGAAACGCAAACTTTTTCAAAATTTTGAATATGAAGGATTGTATAGCGTAAACATTGACTGGTTCACAATGGCGTTGCACTTTGTCTATTTATAATGTCAACTTTATTGAAACAAGCTTCCTTCAAAACTGCCTAGTGTGTACCTTAATGGAAACAAACATTTTACAACGTACCTACATTATCCAAAAAACTTAGGTTTTACTCTATATAGTTGTTTTCGTATATTTATGCAGAGTCAGTTGTTGTTTCAGTTGTCAGGTAGTACACAACTTTTCTGAATCGTTACGTTTCAAAATGTGTAAAGACTGAAAACTGCTAGGATAGATTAACAGAAGGACATGTGTTAGTTGAGGTTCATATTAACCTTTGCTTCGGCTCAGGATGTGTTCACAGCTAAGACTGTAATTGTGAACTTTTTATTCATTAAAAGTTTAGCGCTACGTGATTTTGCAATTTTTGTTATAATAACTTCTTCCTAATTTTATTGAATTTTATTTGGTCATTGTTTATCTGATGAAAATTAAAACTAAATCAACCTCATGAAACGTTTCTCAACAAAATTAAGTGGAACAGTCTTGTTGGATTTGAGAGCTGAAACAAAAACCTTAAATTTAGGTGTTTAGGTGAACACATTTTGTTTGTTCTGAACGTTTGCTCACACTCAATGGGCACCAAATGGTTCCAGAGAAGTACTTTTCGTGGAATATGAAACAAAAATCTTCTTTATTAGTGTTCAAAACTCAACAACCGCAGACGGTATGGCTTTGGATAAGCAAGTATAATAAAATTGTGAAACAAGGCCGATCACTTTACCTAAAATTTGAACCATTGAGTTCGAGTTCGTGTTTGTGATCTAAAATAGTATTCAAGGATAACTGACTTTTTTAAAGAAAAAAGACTTGTTTTTTAGTATTCGAAACTCAACAAACGGAGGTGGTGTGGATTTCGATAAGCAAGTAAAATAAAATGGCGATGTTTGGTCAATCGTTTTACATAAAAATTGAAGTTTTGAGTTTGTGTCTGAATTTGTGATCTAAAAACACTATTCAAGGATAATTGACTTTGAAAAAAGAGTACTTTTAGTACAAAAAATACAATAATTGGTGACCGTGTAACTGGGAATTACCAAATATAATGAAATGTGATAACTTGGCCTATCGCTCTTTAAAGGTCAAAGTTTCAGTTTGAGTTTGAGTTTGTGATCTAAAAAAAGTATTCAAGGGATAATTACGTCATAATAGTTGAGTTGTGTTATAAAGTTGAGAACGCAAAACAATTGAAACATGTTCTCACATTCTATTGAAACTACAGCTATACATGTGTCAAAAAATCGAAGGAGACCTTCTGCTTTTACTAAGCTTTTTGATATAGTTTACTTTATTATATAGACTCTGTTCACATGGTCTGTTATGTAATCTTTACTGCACGAGTTCTACAAGCATTCCTGAAGACTATAATATTGCATTTTTCTGTAGAAAAGATCAGAAAAAACTCATGATTTTCCGAAATCAGCAGTGTTGACATATTTTACCAGTAAATCTTGAAAAGGGCGGTCAGTGCAACTTCTTAAATTATTAATTTTCTCTGAAGAATGTTCGGCTAATGAACTTTAAATATTGCAAAATAACTAATATGGAGATACTTTAATTCATGACCAGATTAGGTAACAGTTAACACAACTAACTTTGATTTTTTCCTACCATAAAGACCGTCAACACAGACAGTAGAAATCAGATTAGGCGCTTTGATGCCATCGTCAAACTGACAAGTACATTTCTACATTCTTTTGGTCAATTTGGAAAAGGTTACAGTGTTAAAACCCTGCTATCCATAGTACATTAGGTTCAAAGTTTAAAGTATTCAAAGTTTTTGGAAATTAGTGTTTTAGTTTTCTATGTGATAATAAGTAATCTTGGCTTTTTGTACCTCGTTTTGATGGTATCTTACCGAAAGGGTTTCTATGTTGTCAAACGTTTGTTTGTTGTTGATGCTATGAAGAGTCGATTTGAGTTCTTTCAACTGCGTCAAAGACAAAAAAACCAGCAAAAAACAAATCCTGATTATAGAGGCAATTAGGCTAAATTGATTTCCAGGTTTTTTAATGCAGTATTTTAATTTTCTCTGAGCTTAAACAATGTGAGAAATATGTAAAAATGTCTCTTAGAATAAAGTTCCAGTTGGAATTTTACTACTATGTATTATATAGTTCCAGATGGAATTTTACTACTATCTATAACGATAAATGGTCGAATCCTTATGTACAAGAAAAAGTTTTTTTTCACGAGTAATCATATAGCAAAACCTGAACCTTCAATAAAGCTTTACTGATCTGCAACTAACGCTAAGAATCAGCGGCCTCACAGGAAGTATGTAAAAAATTTTTCGTGGTGCTCAAAAAAGAAAACCCCTAACGAAACTACAAATTTACCAAAGGTAAAGAAAAGAAACGTTTTCCACGTTAAATTTGTTTTTTATTTGAAAGACCTAAAGTAAAACAATGCCTAGCTGACATAAAAAAAGATTTAGACTATGCAAAAAAAAGTTTTATACTACTTCCCTGTCGAACAAATAGTAATGAACAAGCTGAATTTGCATTACTACTTTAACGAATTTGTAATTTTAGAACCTCAATGGTTTGCCTGGAGGAAACTCATAAGAGAACGGACAACTATTCACTTCTTGCACCTATTGGAAATTTCGTTCTGATACGTTAAATGCTTACTATTCTTGATGCCATAGCTTTATGGATTAACGAAATTTTGCGTCCGCGTTATTGAAAGCTTAGCTTTTAAAAATTTTATGAATTACTTAAATAACATCCTGAAATACTTCATATTGACACATAGCTTCAAAAGCTACTGAGTGATTTCTGTGAAAACTAAATGTTCAATGACATACACAAGTTGTTGCACATGTATACAGAAAACACTAGTGCATTCTTACGTCTATGGTTCAGATTGGGCCTTTGAGCAAAACTTGTTTGTTATATACTGACAGAAATCGTGAGCAGAGGTTTTCTTATCATTCTTGAATATAAACCACGTCAATACTAAGCAAAATCAATACTATTGTACAAATAACTTGATATTAAACCTACGACTTAGAACCAGTCACTATATAACCTAGAAGCAATTGTAACCATAAAAGACAAAGATTAAGGTCAATAGGTGAATTTAAATGAATTTGATTTGTCCTGTTTATTCAATTGCTTTATTTAAGTTAACGTTTTACTGGAGCACACTGTGGGTCGAAAAGTATTCCGCAATAAACATTTGCAAGCCTATGTATTCACTCTATTTTTATCTCAACGTTTGCTGCAACACAGTAGAAAACATGTATATACGCCTTCCTGATCACAGACAAAAGAATACTTAAGCAAACTAATAAAAGTGCCTTTAGCCGAAAACATTATGCAAGAATTTTGCAGAGCAGACTGAACTTCTCACAATATAAGTATTTTTCTTCATGAATAATCAAGTGTTCAAGTTGATTTTTTGTTTCAACCGGTGAATTGTAAGAGAGCTGAAGTGAAGAGAGCCAATTTAAAAGAGAGCCGACATTTTATTTAAATTATTAGTTGAAAATTTAAGATAAATTTTTTGGCCAATAAAATTGGCTTCTCAAATGAGACTAATAAATTTTTCACCAATCATAACCGAGTATTTAAGAAATGAAAATTTAGTATCTCCTAGTATAGACACTGAAAGCGAATTAAAAATTAATTATCTTGAAACCATCGCGGACCATGGTCATGCCTCAGCGGCTCTTGGGACTTGATATGAAACTATCATAACCGAACATGAGACCAATTAACCCACTCAGGTACTTTTTAGTAATCAACTAACAAATTAGGGTAATTAACAGCACCTTTTTGATTTCGGCTCTCCATAAATCAAAACAAAATGCGGCGGTTTATAATGTCGAATCTCTTGCGCGTATCCGTTTCAACATTTTCAGAACAACAATTTACGGTTTGGTGATCC
Organism: Convolutriloba macropyga; assembly: GCF_964194025.1. Taxonomy (NCBI): domain Eukaryota; kingdom Metazoa; phylum Xenacoelomorpha; order Acoela; family Convolutidae; genus Convolutriloba; species Convolutriloba macropyga. The sequence goes on from NW_027453036.1 coordinate 53,076, forward strand.
TACTCTACTACAAATTTCTGACTTTCTACTCCTTTGAACAGTCTGAACACCGTTTCCTGTTTCTCTGACGTAGTTAAAGTTGAATCAACAAACTGAATTTTAAAGGAGTGGTTTTGCAATTACTAAATTTTGGATAATAAGCATACACAATGAAGTTTAATAATGCACAGCATTTCAAAATAACAAGTTATAAATGAAAACAATTCAATACTGAAAACCAACGTCTAGTTCATAAGCTTTAATCAACAAGAACTTTTCAGTTCTAGTTGTTATTGCCATATGAACACCTCACATTTTCATCGAATCTCATTCTTTTGGAAAATTTCCACTATGAAGTACACATCCTCGAACTACACGATGGCTCCTCTTTTGTAGAGCATTGTTAGACAGTGGCTCGGTGCTAAATTTCTGGAAGTTTTCTCAATTTTTGAGTGTTCTTCAAGAAGGCTAGGGAATCGTTCTAATATGGAAGATATCACAGTCTTTCTGTTATCATCGGATGTGGATGATGTAGTATGATCAATTTTATCGTGAATAGTGGTTAGTTTGATTTCATTTCAGCGTGTTTCGAGCTTTTTCCACAGATTTTCCAAATCTTCTAAGGCAGCGAAGTATTCTTCTTGGCTCCTGAAGAGGGGCATACTTTCGAAATCGTAACTGCGCAAAATCCTCTTGATGTCCATGGGAAGTGATCCTATGTCAGAAGTCAAAGGATTGGGTATATGCTGCGATGTTATTTCAGTTTCCGAGGGGGTTGAGTTGTTGATAAATTCTTCTTCTTCGGTTAAATTAGGTAATGTAGTAACAAAGTCAATAAATTTTTTGGGTATGAGGCAATGATCGAAGGTAGTCCAGCTTGAAATTGAACTGTCCTTCCTTTGTTGTATAAAGGCAATATTATTTTCATATCGAGTTTGATAGACAATTGTGCGCTGAAATGAGCCTTCAAATTGCGTTAGGATATGATACATTATAAGTTATAAACCGGCAGTTGAGTTTGGGTTTTGGCATACACTAACTGAATGGAATACCAGTCAAGAGTGAAAACGCTAAAATGTTGTTTTGAGAAGCAAGTCATTCAGTTAAAAATAAATTCAAACTGTTGGCTGGGATGTTAGCATTCGTTCTACTAGCCTAATTAGCCAAATAGTTTCCAATGAATAACTATAACATATCGAGGAGGCCTCAGTTGTTAAACCTGTTACACTAATTCTTATAGGTTTTCATTCGTAATGAATTGAAGTTTCTCCTAAGTACCTCGGACATTGACATTTCAAGGATTGATCTGACTGCTAGGCATAAAGCAGAAGAATTGATTTGTGCGTGACAGAAGTTCAGTCTGCTCTGCAAAATTCTTGCATAATATTTTCGGCTAAAGGCACTTTTATTAGTTTGCTTAAGTATTCTTTTGTCTGTGATCAAGAAGGCGTATATACATGTATTCTACTGTGTTGCAGCAAACGTTGAGATAAAAATAGATTGAGTACATAGACTTGCAAGTGTTTATTACGGAATACATTTCGACCCACAGGGTGCTCCAGTATAACGTTAACTTAAATAAAGCAATTGAATAAACAGGACAAATCAAATTCATTTAAATTTATGGTCTTTTATGGTTACAATTGCTTCTAGGTTATATAGTAACTGGTTCTAAGTCGTAGGTTTAATATCAAGTTATTTGTATAATAGTATTGATTTTGCTTAGTATTGACGTGGTTTATATTCAAGAACGATAAGAAAACCTCTGCTCACGTTTTCTGTCAGTATATAACAAACATGTTTTGCTCAAAGGCCCAATCTGAACCATAGACGTAAGTATGCACTAGTGTTTTCTGTATACATGTGCAACAACTTGTGTATGTCATGGAACATTTAGTTTTCACAGAAATCACTCAGTAGCTTTTGAAGGTATGTGTCAATATGAAGTATTTCAGGATGCTATTTAAGTAATTCATAAAATTTTTAAAAGCTAAGCTTTCAATAACGCGGACGCAAAATTTCCTTAATCCATAAAGCTATGGTATCAAGAATAGTAAGCATTTAACGTATCAGAAAGAAATTTCCAATAGGTGCAAGAAGTGAATAGTTGTCCGTTCTCTTATGAGTTTCCTCCAGGCAAACCATTGAGGTTCTAAAATTACAAATTCGTTAAAGTAGTAATGCAAATTCAGCTTGTTTATTACTATTTGTTCGACAGTGAAGTAGTATAAAACTTTTTTTGCATAGTCTAAATCTTTTTTTTATGTCAGCTAGGCATTGTTTTACTTTAGGTCTTTCAAATAAAAAACAAATTTAGCGTGGAAAACGTTTCTTTTTTTTTAACTTTGGTAAATTTGCAGTTTCGTTAGGGGTTTTCCTTTTTTGAGCCCCACGAAAATTTTTTTGCATACTTCCTGTGAGGCCGCTGATTCTTAGCGTTAGTTGCAGATCAGTAAAGCTTTATTGAAGGTTAAGGTTTTGCTATATGATTACTCGTGAAAAAAAAACTTTTTCTTGTACATAATGATTCGACCATTTATCGTTATAGATAGTAGTAAAATTCCATCTGGAACTATATAATACATAGTAGTAAAATTCCAACTGCAACTTTTTTCTAAGAGACATTTTTACATATTTCAGGATTTGTTTTTTGCTGGTTGTTTGTCTTTGACTCAGTTGAAAGAACTCAAATAGACTCTTCATAGCATCCATAACAAACAAACGTTTGAAAACATAGAAACCCTTTCGGTAAGATACCATCAAAACGAGGTACAGAAAGCCAAGATTACTTATTAACACATAGAAAACTAAAACACTAATTTCCAAAAACTTTGAATACTTTAAACTTTGAATTTAATGTACTATGGATAGCAGGGTTTTAACACTATAACCTTTTCCAAATTGACCAAAAGAATGTAAAAATGTACTTTTCAGTTTGACGATGGCATCAAAGCGCCTAATCTGATGTCTACTGTCTGTGTTGATGGTTTTTATTGTAGGAAAAAATCAAAGTTAGTTGTGTTAACTGTTACCTAATGTGGTCATGAATTAAAGTATCTCCATACTAGTTATTTTGCAATATTTAAAGTTCATTAGCCGAACATTCTTCAGAGAAAATTAATAATTTAAGAAGTTGTACTGACCGCCCTTTTCAAGATTTAGTTGTAAAATATGTCAACACTGCTGATTTCGGAAAATCATGAGTTTTTTTTCTGATTTTTTCAACAGAAAATTGCAATATAGTCTTCAGGAATGCTTGTAGAACTCGTGCAGTAAAAATTACATAACAGACCATGTGAACAGACTCTATATAATAAAGTAAACTATATCAAAAAACTTAGTAAAAGGAGAAGGTCTCCTTCGCTTTTTTGACACATATATAGCTGTAGTTTAAATAGAATGTGAGAACGTGTTTCAATTGTTTTGCGTTCTCAACTTTATAACGCAACTCAACTATTATGACGTAATTATCCCTTGAATACTATTTTTAGATCACAAACTCAAACTCAAACTGAAACTTTGACCTTTAAATACAGCGATAGGCCAAGTTATCACATTTCATTATATTTGGTAATTCCCAGTTACACGGTCACCAATTATTGTGTTTTTAGTACTAAAAGTACTCTTTTTTCAAAGTCAATTATCCTTGATTAGTGTTTTTAGATCACAAATTCAGGCACAAACTCAAAACTTCAATTTTTATGGAAAACGATTGACCAAGCATCGCCATTTTATTTTACTTGCTTATCGAAATCCATACCGCCTCCGTTTGTTGAGTTTTGAATACTAAAAAACAAGTCTTTTTTATTTAAAAAAGTCAGTTATCCTTGAATACTATTTTAGATCACAAACACGAACTCGAACTCAATGGTTCAAATTTTAGGTAAAGTGATCGGCCTTGTTTCACAATTTTATTATACTTGCTTATCCAAAGCCATACCGTCTGCGGTTGTTGAGTTTTGAACACTAATAAAGAAGATTTTTGTTTCATATTCCACGAAAAGTACTTCTCTGGAACCATTTGGTGCCCATTGAGTGTAAGCAGACAGTCAAAACAAACAAAATGTGTTCACCTAAACACCTAAATTTAAGGTTTTTGTTTCAGCTCTCAAATCCAACAAGACTGTTCCACTTAATTTTGTTGAGAAACGTTTCATGAGGTTGATTTAATTTTAATTTTCATCAGATAAACAAAGACCAAATAAAATTCAATAAAATTAGGAAGAAGTTACTATAACAAAAATTGCAAAATCACGTAGCGCTAAACTTTTAATGAATAAAAAGTTCACAATTACAGTCTTAGCTGTGAACACATCCCGAGCCGAAGCTAAGGTTAATATGAAACTCAACTAACACATGTCCTTCTGTTAATCTATCCCAGCAGTTTTCAGTCTTTACATATTTTGAACGTAAAGATTCAGAAAAGTTGTGTAGTACCTGACAACTGAAACAACAGGTGACTCTGAATAAACATACGAAAACAACTATATAGAGTAAAACCTAAGTTTTTTGGATAATGTAGGTACGTTGTAAAAATGTTTGTTTCCATTAAGGTACACACTAGGCAATTTTGAAGGAAGCTGGTTTCTATAAAGCTGATATTATAAATAGACATAGTGCAGCGCCATTGTGAACCAGTCAATGTTTACGCTATACAATCCTTCATATTCGAAATTTTGAAAAAGTTTGCGTTTCAAATCTTTCAATTAACTGCAAATGGAATCAGATATCATACATTGAATGAACAAAAAAACAGCATTTGAACAAAAAGACTTAAATTTGTGACGGATCCCTCATAAAGGAAAAAAGTATACAAAATTTGTACTTCAAAAAAAGAACATGGCAATAAAACTTATTGAAGCTCTAAAAACGAGACTGGTTCGCGAAACAGTAAAACCCTACATTGATTTAATTAGTTAAATATCAACCTGATATATCATACCATGGATTTTTAAACTGTTAATTAACAAACTAACATTGAGTTGAAATTTACTGAGTTAATGTATACGACAAAGTTTTTTATATCTTTGAAAAAACTTCAAACACTTAATGAATTGTTGAAAATATTGGCGGGTATATTCTATCGGTCTGTGTCAGTCAGGACAAATTAATTTGAGATAGATAAAAGCTTCTGTTGTTTATGCTTAACGAGTCTCTAGAGATAAGAAATGTTTTCATTTTTTAGAAAAACAGAAACACATTCTTGTAGATAGTAAGAAAACAATAGGTAAAAATTGAAGGTATTAAAAGGAAGTAGCAGTAGGTACTAGTGTAACTTAGAACCAATAAGTAGTTGTAGTAGTTAGTAATAGTATCTAGTTGTAGTTGTAGGTAGTACTAGTAGGTAGCAGTAGTAGTAGTAGGTACTAATTGTAGACAATAGTTGTAGATAGTAGTAGTAGGCAGTAGCAGTAGTAGGTAGCAGTAGTGTTGTGTTCAATTCCGAGATGTTCGTCAGGCTTCATAACCCAATAATATGTTATATAGACTCTGCTGCTTTCAATTTCAAATTCCTTTGGATGTTACTCTTTCCGATGCTCTATCAAATATCGGTACGGTTATGTTATTCTAAAACGTCAACAGAACAATAAGTAATCCAAAATATTAACACAGGGTAACTGAATGCACAGGAAATTTGATTCAAGAAAGAACAATAATACACTCATTCAATTTTTGCTGGCTTGAGGTGCTATGGTAATTTACTTCCACTGTTTAATAGTTGAGTATATGTATATTCAGTATGTTGGAACCATTCACTGAAGAAGCGATTCGCTTTTGTTTAAGGTTTCAGTCACAGCACGAATTATCCATTAGTGTTATTCCCGATACGCAAACAAGACTTATACACTACTGAGTGAAGCTGTTTCTAGCAACCCCCGCAGATACAGAGGTTGTGTTTCTTCTTGCTTAATTGAGCAAGTGGCTGATTTACTTTTGAAAATTTAGCTATTTTTACAGTTCCAGTGGAAACTACTCTTCTTGTACATCATTACACTTTTTGTCTGATTCAAGCTCTTGATGAATTCCTATCATTCTGCTTTATTTAACTGAAAAGTTCAGCTGCTCCTGCGTATCATAGTTTTTCTACCAAATTTTTCGGTTTTTTACAGAATTGATTCTTTTTACTTAGCTCAATTTTTTGTTTATCTCTCAACAATTTATCTTAAATACATTTCTCCTGTAAATAATCTTGCTCAATCCTAGAAGGGTAGCTGAATAAGTGTAAGGAAATATGTTTTCAAAAAAAGCATGCTCAGAACATCAAAAAGTTGTTTTAGTCTTCTGTGTTGCAACATTTTATCATTTTTTTGCCAAGGATTCAAAGACAAAGAGCATGAATTCAATTTCTTTTCTGTAAAAAATCTTGATAGTTTTTAATATGGTAGCTAGCTAGGTGTAGAAAATTCAGATTTTCAAAAAGTATGCTCAGAAAATCAAAAAATTGTTTTCGTCTTCGGTTGTGATATTTTGCTTCGGTTGTGAGTTTATCAGCGCTGAAGGTCAAAATCTGTTTACAAGATATAATATTATGGGATCGTGGAGACAAATAACAACATTCTTCAAGGCAATTAAATTGCCCTCCAGGGACTTATCTCCCTCTCTCTTGCTCTCGTCTGATTGCAAACATATAAATACATAAATACATAAACACATTCAGACATATATACATACATTGCACTGTATAGATATAGAAAAACATACACACATAAAAACAAAGACGTCTTGACAATTACACACATTTACAATTTCTACCCACAAACATACATTTCAGCTTATACTCATACAAACTTTTTACTAAACTTAAGCACAGTTGTATTTACTTATAAACCTATATACACTTCCATATATACTTCCAAAATATTCATGAATACGCATAATTATATACATAAAATTTTCATTCTCTCCTTTCTTTAGATTGTTCATTCTGACATAAAAATTACAATTTTGAACACATGCAAGCAAATATACGTACTTGTTTTGATATAAATATACATAGTTACATATGTATATAAAAAAACAAAGCCAACCTTTCCACATCATACTGAACATTTGCAAAAGTATTGTTAACAAAAACTGCCTCTGACTACTCTTTGACTTATTTCAGACTACTTCAGAAACTTAGTTTTTCCGGTCCTACTTGGATGAACAAATTGAGTCAACAAAAAAAATCAATTTTGAGTGCTCTTTCATAGCGCAAAATCCACTTCAGACCATTTTAGGACTTTTAAAATTTTTGAAAAATTTTTCTCAAAAATTTAAATTTTTTACATGTTTCGACCCCTATACTTCATAGGTGAGAAAAAAGTGAAGTCAACAAAAAATCACTTTTGAGTGCTCTTTCATAGTGCAAAATCCATTTCAGACCCTTTTAGGACTTTGAAAAATTTTGAAAATTTTTTTTCAAAAAATTCGAAAATTTTATGTTTCGGCCCTATACTACTTGGGTGAAAAAAGTGAAGTCAACAAAAAATCACTTTTGAGTGCTCTTTCACAGCGCAAAATCCATTTCAGACCATTTTAGGACTCCAAAAAATTTTGAAAAATTTTTTCCAAAAATTCGAAATTTTTGTTTCGACCCCTATACTACTTAGGTGAAAAAAGTGAAGTCAACAAAAAATCACTTTTGAGTGCTCTTTCATAGCGCAAAATCCATTTCAGACAATTTTAGGACTTTGAAAAACTTTGAAAATTCGAAAAAATTTTGAAATTTTTTGAAATTTTTTCCAAGTTGTAGGCATCAGGTGTCTCATATAGGGTTTTTCGAGTTTTTAAAAAATCATATTATGATATTCTATGAGTTTAGGATCTATCCAGTTATTCTCTAGTGAATATTGGAACAGCCGTAATTTGCCCAGTGATTGTAGGGTGGTGGGTTCGAACACCACCCCTACAAGAAATTTTACCTCTGAAAAAGTGATTTTCTGACGTCAAATCAATTTTTTTTGGTTAAGTTTTGCTAGCCTGGGTGAGAATGCACCCAGGCTGGCGAAAGTTAGCCAAAAAACTTGATTTGACTTAGAGAAAATTACTTTTTCAGAGGTAAAATTTCTTGTAGGGGGGGGGGTTCCAAACCCCCCCCCCCCCCCCCCACCCTACAGGCACTAGGCAAATTACTACTGACGTATTATAATTTACCGACTCAACTCACCCCATGAGAGATGAAAGAGTGGGGGTGGAGGTTGGGAAAAATAGCCCGCGTAAAAATATGCTGAGAGGGTTTGAAATAGTTTTTTTAGTGACAGAATTTATCTGGGTCGAATATAATTTCTCGTCCTTTTCTATCTTGTCTTAATAGTAAGATTACTTATCCCAACTTAAAGAGTCAGAGTCTGATGTCTGATGTCAGAGTACGGGGTTACCGCGAAAAGAAGGTACTACTCTTTCTAATAAGTCCTTATAATTTTAACGCAATTAGAATAAATCTCTGATCCAATGAGATAGTAACCTTGAAAAATTTACTCAGATTGTTAGAAAACTTTTCCATTTTTGTTTTTGTGGAAATTTCTCTAACAATTAGATAAATCTGGAGTCAGTTCCTAAAAATATAGTTATTTTGTGCGAGTTTATGAGACTTAACGATCTTTATGGGATGGATTCATTTCACCACTGTAAATAAAAGAACTAAAAATTTTAAAAACAAGGAACACAACAATAGAACAAATGTTATCGATCTATCGATTGACATTCATCTGTCTTCATTCATTTTTTTATCTTTGTGAAGAAAATGGAGAGGTTTTTTCATGAAGCTCCGTTTATTAAAAATCCGTTTCTCAAACTGTTAGACCGGTTGAACTTAATACTTGCAAATATTCAATAAGTACCGCTGCAAGAGTTTTGTATATTTTCGTACCGCTGCAAGAGTTTTAAGATTTTTTTGTTAAGTTATGCTATATTGTTATAATTGTTACCATTTTACATTTATGATCATGCTTACTAGGTCTTAAGTTAATCAAACTCATTGCATTGTCAACATCTCTTCCACACAGCATCAAATTCACGGCTGCACCCCCTCCGAGAAGCTGGACGCAATCAACATCAACTCATAGAAAGTATTAAAAAATCTGTTATGAATTTAGCAATTTGACTTGACAGAATACATATTATTGATTGAATAAAACTTGAAAATAAAGGTTGTGATTAGACAGTATTTCGGGATCCCCGGGTCGAGGTTTTGTCAAAAAATAATGTAAGATTAGCGGTGAACAGCGGTGAAAAAAAACTTTTTTCACCGCAAAGCGCCCGCATCTTTTAGCGTTGAATGCGCTGAAAGCGGTGAATTTTTGTAAGAATTGCGTTGAACTTTGCGGTGAAAAATTTTTTTTCACCGCATTCACCGGAATTCTTACAAAAAAGACACTGTCGTAGAAGGTTTCGAACCTCTATCTCATGCGTGTCACCAACTTCGTAATCCACTGCGCCATCTGTCACCTACTTAGTGAATATAAGATATTTCCTGTGAATATAAGATAAGCGTTGAAATTAGCGCGGTGAATATTTGTAAGATTTGCGATTTTAGCGATGAACAATTTTTTTTCACCGCATTCTGCTGGTTGCGGTGAAAAATTTTTTTTCACCGCATTCTGCTGGTAGCGGTGAAAATTTTTTTTCACCGGATCCTGCTTGTAGCGGTGAAAAATTTCCTTTCACCGCTTAAGCGCTGAAAAACAATTTTTCACCGCTTAAAAGTTTTTTTTCACCGCATTCATCGCATTGAACGCAAATCTTACACTTTTATTCAAATTCACCGCAAATCTTACATCTTTTAGCGATTTTTAGCGGTGAAACCTCGACCCGGGTCCCTTCAGTCACATCGGGGTCTTTTTCAGCTCAGAGCGGTATAATCAGAGTCAGTTTTATAATCAAGCAGGCTGAAAAAAGTTAACGCCAGTATCTCAATTCCGATTTTCAATAACCCAATTTTTCCGAGTTTTTTGGTATTTTTTCATCAGAGTTAATTTTCTGGTGGGACTTTAACTTGGATAAAGACACTGAAACTTGTTTTAAAGACACTTATGGTTTTTTGCTGAACATCTTCAGTCGCAGCATGCAGCCGCAGTAAAGAGCATTTGCAAGATAGGATGCGATGGCGAATCTACTTCCGAATCTGGAAAATCAAATGACCTGAAATCACAGTTCCCAATGAGAAACCCTAAAAACGACTTCATCTACGCTAAGTATGATTTCATGTCTGACAAAATTTAAAAACTCCTGTTTTTTAGGAGGGGAGGCACTCTGTCTTGGTCAGAAAAGATTCTCTTTTACCTCAGTTTTTTTGTATTCTGCTCAGTAAAAAGTAAAAAAAACTGAAAAAATTAGCTTTATTATTTTTCTCTTATACTTTGTCATATTCTGCATTTACCTTAATTGAGTAGGTCTGAATATCTGGTCTTGATATCACCTTCTAAGATTGCTTTAAGGCTTGTTCTTGCGAGGTTCGCTCTTGCAAAACGGTCTTTTGAGCTTTTGAAGTACCGTAAAATATAATATAAGTACAAAAGACATCATTTCTAATAAAAAAGATATTACAAAATTTTCAAATCAGTCTTTAGGAACATAAGTGTACTGCAAGCAATCGTTTTTGATCTGAAATAGTCTCGCCTACACAAGAAATTAGCTGTAAAATTTTCTCAAGAAACAGGACAGCCGTTTGTATCCCTCTGTCCCGGTCAGTGCACCAAACGTAGCGGCTGCTCACCCAACATTTCGTGAGGAGGAAAACTTTACACCACCCAGTTTGTCTTACAGGTTCCAAATCTGTCCGAAAATTTTGTTTCTGCACTTTGCTTTTGTACCTGTATATCCGCTATATTCTTAGCGTTTCTTCGCAACTCCGAATTATGACTCCTCGCTAATCGTATTTTTCAAAATATCAATTTGGACTAGGTTTCTGAAAGATCACAACATAGGGGATCTGGTTATGTATATCATTCAGTTTTATAGGCAATTAAATGGAAGAAAAACATGTATGTCTAAGAATTGATCGTAAAAAAAATGAAATTTGTTTTTTTTTTGTGTATTTGCTCTTCCTACTCTCGAGTTAATTTGGTATTTGCTCTTCCTCTCTCGAGTTGGAATGTCAGCACTAGGGGTTTGTAACAGTTCAACCGCAGCTCAAGTAATTTTTAGATACATGACACAGTAACAAATAATTTTTGGTTCAAAAAAATTTTCAATACATGAGACAGAAACATTCTACTGCTCAAGAATAATTAAATTACATGACACGGTAACGCGTTATTTACTGCTCAAGTCAGATTTTAGTTGCAACAGTTTTACTGAGTTATAGGAAGAAAGCCGTTTTCTTCGAGCGCGGTTTTCACTCCCTGCTAGCTTCCTTCAAAACAAATTTTGCTTTTGGTTGATGGTAGCATTTTTCACACGCAACTGCGTCTGACTAAACAATTTTTATGGTTTTCGTTTCTGCAACATCTCTCAGTTTCTCAACGCTAAAGCTAGCAGGCCGACATCAAAACAAACTTTAATTATTCAAGTTAAATTCTTTACTTTACAGAGCGTATCCTCATACAAGCAAAAAAGCACTTTGCTTTTCAGTATATGGCGACAAAGCAACATGTTTGTCATTCGACTCCAAAATTGTCATTAAGCCTTTGTGGAGTCATACAGCAGTGTTTCTCTCTTGGATTCCACAGTATAAAGACCTCCGCTTAAACAATAATGAGGTTTTCAATCCCACTCACTATGTCCTTTATCATTCACAATTAAATTGATAAGAGAACACCCTATACTTGTTGAGCATTTTGTTTATATTATTGCTACTAAAAGTTAAAGCCTAATATCTCAATTCTAAAAGACAAATTCGCCATTATCTCTAAGTCAAATCCTAGATATTTGTCAGGTTTTAGAGTCAGCCAATATCAGACCGATTGCTATTTTAGAAAAAACGCGGGAAGGCAAATGGGGACATCTTATCAAAATATACAAGAACTTGTTCGTGTCATATTTTTTTAAAAAATCACTTAATATCAGCACAAGAGCAAATTTACATATTTGAGGAACAAATGTCAACCTTTCGATACGTCAATTAACCCTGTACGAAAGAAATGCCAGTGCTCAACAATTTGGACACAAATTGAAAACTGAAAATAATAAAAGAAATTAAGTTATGATATTTTATCCTTTATAAAGAAGCAATAATGAGATTACTTTACACACCAGTTGACATTAAACAAAGACCTCTTTTTTGTACCTTAGTGACTTTTTCATCACAAATTTTCTTGATTGTAATTTTAAAGTTAATTGGCATTAATTTTTCTAGCGGTTTCGTGTGCGCAAATTTGTTCAGCTGAGGTTGCGTAATCCTGTCTAACAATTGCTCCCGAGCAAAAAATTGACATTGACGGTTTATTTTGTTTTTTGATGGCAACTAGTTCAACTTCAGGTCTCATTAAACTGAATGGCGCCGCAAATGTTTACGGACAGGAGGATTAAACTATCACCGTTCTGAATTGAAATGATTGGTATTATATAGTTAATATTGTATAGCTTTCATTAGTCTGAGTTGGTCTCCTCTTATAGCCTTAAGGATAATAGACCTAGGACTACTTATTTCTGCGCGCAAAATAGACTTACCTAAATCAATCTGAATAACCGACTCATGAAAACATTAACTCCAATTAACAAGCTAGTAAGTAAATTCAACACCGGAGTCAATAATCTACATATAGCTAAAAGCATGCGCTATTTAAATGAGAATTGAGTCTTCTCAGACTGTGGGTGGTGAATAATGTTGGAGACTACGTCTGGATTTTCATCTGGTGCAAAAATGTCGCCGCATATGCTATAAATATAAGACAAGATTTGGAGTATTCTTTCAGAAAAAAACTCCGATAAACTATGAGCTTCATACCTCCTTACACTGGTTGTTCTATCAGTTTTTTTACTGAAACGGAGCTAGCCGGCAAAATTGCAACATTGAACTTTTTTTGTTTTAATAAATTAAATAGCATGGGGTTTTTATTTTTCAACAAGGGGAGAAGAGGGTTTGTTGAAAAATAGTTTTCGTAGGTCACGCATAAGCTAATTTAACTGCCATTTGTTTAGGCAAAATTTGCTCATAAAGTGTAGCAACAGAAAATATAAAATTTTTATTCAGTTGATTCGTGTTGTCATAATGAAACTAACCGGTATTGTTCAGGTTTGGGATGACTGGCAAATTCTACTGTGGACGTCGGCTGGATTTCAACTGTGGGTGTTGCGACGGAAATTGTGGCACTTCAAATGGTTGTAACTGCACATCATGTCAATCGATGGACATAGAACACAGGCATCTCTTTTCAACACTCCAAATTTTCATCAAAAAATTTTCCTGTAGAGGCGCTGAGTTTTTTTTTTAAACTATCATTATAATTAAGCTCTGAAATGCGCTGAAAAGGGCCTAACTATTCTCAATACAGAGATGATTTCTTTGAGAAAATGCTATCTAGATTATAATCTAAGCTCTCGATTGCACTTGAAAGCTGAAAAAACCGGGAAACTTGAACGGAGAATTTCGAAGTATTGAAGCAGCTTGAACTCAATCATAGCATCTAGAAATTGAAAAAAAAACAAACGAGAACCAAGCTTTTTTTCGCTGTTTCGACCTAAATACTAGCAAAAGCCCAACATTGCCATTACATTGTCTAATTACAATTCTCCTGCATATTTGTCAGTTTCAATTATTGGAAAGACTGATAACAACATTGAAAAAATCTTTGACCCAGAAAGCCCAACTTTTTTGAAATTGACAACTTTCTTTGAATCATGTAGCCAAAATTTTTAGCACGATTTTGAACAATGTAGCAAAATCATGTAGCACCCTTTTGTACAACCTGAACTCAATAATTTCATAAAATCGCAACTCAATAAAAGCATAATTCCAATATTTAAAAGCGTTTCCCAACAGAACACTTGTGAAAGCCCTACTTTGCAACTAGTTGATCCAACCAAAAGTCCAGCATTATTCTGATAACCACGTATTGCAAAAACTAAGAAAGCAACTTAAAAACATTTTAAAACTTGACCCAGATGAACGCAACTTCAATAAAAAAATTCGCACACACTTTTGAATCATTTGATGAATTTCACAATGTAATTTTTTAAAACAGAAGTAAGCGTTTCAATATAACGAGCTGTATATGTCATGGGGCGCAATACAGTTGAATTATGTACAGTAAAAGTGCATAGTAGGCCAGCATTTTTTATTGCTTAGTAGATAAAATACATAAAAATATACATGTATATGCATATATATATATATATATATATATATATATATATATATATATATATATATATATGATGGTTTTGAATGAACATCAAGGAACTCAGAATCTCTCTTTAATAAAGCGCCTTAAATAAAGCGAAAAAACAGTAGTTACTTGACTGTTGAGGTGTTAGTAATTTATGACCCCAAAACTAAACTTGATCCTCAATTTAATTTTGTCTTGACGCTATCTTCATATTGAAATATCGATGAGATCTCATAAAACAAAATCTTCCAACTCTTGAAATCTGATTACAGTATCTATTGACTTCTAACTGATGAACTCGAATGCGCCAGAGCTATATTGAAATCTCAAGAAAAGGAATAAATACAGACAGTTACGAACATAATTTGGAACTAAAATTTTTTCGCTTTTCAATGATGTAATGTATCTTTCGCTAATTTAAATATTCTCTGCATGTTTTTGGCATGGATAAAACGCTACAAATAAGAGCTAAAATTTGTTTATTTTCAAAATCTTTTAAAAGTGAAAATCAACTAAAGAGTTATATTGACCCGTGCTCGAGATCGCGACAATGGTGTCTAGACTAACGAACATTTTGACCTGAAGAACACTGAATTCTTTACTGCCTGAGTTCTCTCTTTTGTGTAAAAAAGGGTGAAAAGAGAGAAGACCAATTCAGAGACAATTGTACTATCGAGGACCCACAGAAAAAATTTTTTCCTTTAGTGCCTTCGGCAACAGGCAACATTTAAAACTATAGGGGTCTCATGAAACCAAAAAATAGACTCCTAGATAGTATAAAGCAAAAACCAAGCGTGTGTTGCTCAGATAACCGAAGACATAGAGTCAATACCGGATAAGGAGATGAGCTGATTTCTAGTAAGTTTTGTCCTGCATTGAATTGCAGAGTATAAATGCAGGCAGATCTAGATTTGGTTAGAAGAGTGATGTCATCTTTTTTTTCGGGTATTCACTAATGCATCATCAGTTGTGTTATAGCGACAAAAACTTGAGAACTGAGAATTAACGCAATGTGCAATAGGCAAAATTATGGATGGGGACTGCCAATACTGGATTTGACGAAAATTTTTTTATTAATTTGTGGCACTTCAAATGGTTGTAACTGCAAATCATGTCAATCGATGGACATAGAACACATGGATCTCTTTTTAACACTCCAAATTTTTATTGAAAAGATTGCTTGTAGAGGCGCTGAGTTTTTTTTAATAATATTGTCATTATAATTAAGCTCTGAATTGCGCTGAAAATGTTCAAACTATTTTCAATACAGAGATGATTTTTATTGTGAAAATGCTATCTATTTTAGAATATAAGCTCTCGATAGCAGCTGAAAGCTAAAAAAGCCTGGAAAGTTGATTGGAGAATTTTGAAGTATTGAAGCAGCTTGAACTCAATCATAGCATTTAGAAATTGAAAAAAAAACATACGAGAATCAAACTTTTTTTCCGCAATTTAGATCAAAATACTAGCAAAAGCCCAACCCTACCATTAAATTGTGTAAATGCAATACTCCCGCATTTCTATCAGTTTAAATCATTGGAGAGACTGACAACAACATTGAAAACATCTTTGACCCAGAAAGCCCAACTTTTTTGAAATTGACAACTTTCTTTGAATCATGTAGCCAAAATTTGTAGCACGATTTTGAACAATGTAGCAAAATCATGTAGCACCCTTTTGTACAACCTGAACTCAATAATTTCATAAAATCGCAACTCAATAAATGCATAATTCCAATATTTAAAAGCGTTTCCCAACAGAACACTGTGAAAGCCCTATTTTGCAACTAGTTGATCCAACCAAAAGTCCAGCATTATTCTGATAACCACGTATTGCAAAAACTAAGAAAGCAACTTAAAAACATTTTAAAAGTGACCCAGAAGAACGCAACTTCAATAAAAAATTCGCACACACTTTTGAATCATTTGATGAATTTCACAAAGTAATTTTTTAAAACAGAAGTAAGCGTTTCAATATAACGAGCTGTATATGTCATGGGGCGCAATATAGTTGAATTATGTACATTAAAATTGCATAGTAGGGCAGCATTTTATATTGCTTAGCAGATAAAATTTTTAGAAATATACATGGCCCCAAAACTAAACTTGATCCTCAATTTAATTTTGTCTTGACGCTATCTTCAAATTGAAATATCGATGAGATCTCATAAAACAAAATCTTCCAATTCTTGAAATCTGATTAAAGTATCTACTGACTTCTAACTGATGAACTCGAATGCGCCAGAGCTATATTGAAATCTCAAGAAAAGGAATAAATACAGACAGTTACGAACATAATTTGGAACTAAAATTTTTTCGCTTTTCAATGATGTAATGTATCTTTCGCTAATTTAAATATTCTCTGCATGTTTTTGGCATGGATAAAACGCTACAAATAAGAGCTAAAATTTGTTTATTTTCAAAATCTTTTAAAGTGAAAATCAACTAAAGAGTTATATTGACCTGTGCTCGAGATCGCGACAATGGTGTCTAGACTAACGAACATTTTGACCTGAAGAACGCTGAATTCTGTACTGGAACAAGCAACACTTAAACCTATAGGGGTCTCAAGAAACCAAAACATAGACTCCTAGATAGTATAAAAGCAAAAACCAAACGTGTGTTGCTCAGATAACCGAAGACATACAGTCAATACCGGATGAGGAGATGAGCTGAATTCTAGTAAGTTTTGTCCTGCATTGAAATGCAGAGTATAAATGCAGGCAGATCTAGAGTTGGTTAGAAAAGTGATGTCATCTTTTTTTTCGGTTATTCACTAAAGCATGACCAGTTGTGCGATAACGATAAAAACTTGAGAACTGAGAATTAGCGTAATGTGCAAATCTATGGCAAAATTATGGATGGGGACTGCCAATACTGGATTTGAGGAAAATTTTTTAAATAATTTGTGGCACTTCAAATGGTTGTAACTGCAAATCATGTCGATCGATGGACATAGAACACATGGATCTCTTTTTAACACTCCAAATTTTTATCGAAAAATTTTCCTGTAGAGGCGCTGAGTTTTTTTTTTAAATATCATTATAATTAAGCTCTGAATTGCGCTAAAAATGTTCAAACTATTCTCAATATAGAGATGATTTTTTTTTGAGAAAATGCTATCTAGCTTACAATCTAAGCTCTCGATAGCACTTGAAAGCTAAATAAGCCGAGAAAGTTAATTGGAGAATTTCGCAGTATTGAAGCAGCTTGAAGTCAATCATAGCTTTTAGAAACTGAAAAAAAAACAAACGAGAAACAAAGTTTCTTTTCGCTGTTTTCGACCTAAATACTAGCAAAAGCCCAACATTGCCATTAAATTGTCTAATTGCAATACTCCTGCATTTTTGTCAGTTTCAATTATTTGGAGAGACTGATAACAACATTGAAAACATCTTTGACCCAGAGAGACCACTTTTTTGAAATTGACAACCTTCTTTGAATCATGTAGCAAAAATTTGTAGCACAATTTTGAACCATGTAGCGAAATCATGTAGCACCCTTTTGAACAACCTCAACTCAGTAATTGCATAAAATCGGAACTCGATAATTGCATAAATTTGTATGAATGCATAATTCCAATATTTAAAAGCGTTTCCCACCAGAACACCTGTGAAAGCCCTACTCTGCAACTAGTTGATCCAATCGCAGAGTGCTCCGCTGCTCCGATCATCACGTACTGCAAAAAACTAAGAAAGCAAGCTAAAATCATTTAGGAACTTGAACCAGAG